>NW_022280036.1:8959053-8967105 GCF_004355925.1 Anarrhichthys ocellatus
CTCTCTCTCTCTCTCTCTCTCTCTCTCTCTCTCTCTCTCTCTCTCTCTCTCTCTCTCTCTCTCTCTCTCTCTCTCTCTCTCTCTCTCTCTCTCTTTCTCTCGGATTCTTTTGGAGTGACCGGCGATAGAGCAACATCTGGAAGGAGCAGCAGTTTTCTTTCCTTGTGTTGTTTTGGGAGATCTAGGCCCCCGATAATCCGTCTCCCTACTCATTAAAGGAGCTGAATAAACACAGGCCTCTTCCAGTTGTTCCTATGAATTTCCTCACCAGGCGTCAGGAGACCTAAGCAGGGGCTACTGGATCAAAGCTGCCGGCAGCCCCCTGTGTGCCGAGAGTGAGACTGCGTTCCGGGGTTGGGCCCATTACCTTTCTCCCTGGGAGCCTCGGAGGCCCCTAGGTCACTCGCTGTCAGTTCTTTGGCCCGAGCTCAGCAAAGGAAGAGGAGGAAAAGGAAAGATAGGAAGAGAAAAGAAAAGTTGACCAGATGAGATCCACAGTATTAGAGAAAATGAGAAGGCAGGAGAAAAGTGTATGGGAACAGGCTTGCTGTTACATGAAAGAAAGCAGTGTAGCTTTAGAGGGACATCTTAGGATACATGTTTGACTTGAATGACCTTACATGTGACTCTTTTTGTTTGTTGTTCTAGTGACACACAGATCTTTGTGTAAAACAGAAGTAACCATATCTATTTTGGGCATTGAGACTAATATGTAGTGATTGAAAATTGTGCAAAACAAAATGTATTTACTTGTAAAAGCCTAGTTTCAGGTAACCGAACAAACACGTACTAGTTTATGTGTGTGCCACTCTAATTCACTGACCCTGGTGTGACATTAATTTTCTAATTCCCTGCACTTCCTGGCAATCAACTTAGAGGGGCAGTGGTTCGCTGGAAAAGTTTGCAGTGTAGGCAATTAAAGGCAGAAATCTAAGCAGTAGCAGCAACAACAGCAGCAGCAAAATCAACAGAGGCAGGAGAGGATGATGCCTTGCTCTGTAATTGTTATTCGCTTACTCAGAGAGATGATAAAATTCGTCAAATTGCATCCCTTGCGCACTAAAGAAAAAAATAACCAATATTAAATGGTCAATGTAATTAACTTACCTGGCTACCAGCTGCATGCAGGGTGCAGATGTGGCTGGAAATGGCCATAGTATATGTGCACCGTGTGTGTGTGTGTGTGTGTGTGTGTGTATAAATGGCCCTGTAGTCGTCATCAGGCTCCCATCAGCCCCTCCATTAGTTACTGAGCTGCGGGTCCGTGCTGGAGCCTACCTGCCCTGAATACAGATTAGTAGAGGAGAGTATGGACAGCAAGCACAATGAAGACAAACACACATGCGCACACAGTCACAAAAGATAGCATTAACTTATTATCTACTTTGACATACAGTGACATATTTTGACACACACTAATAATCAAAGTAATTGCATTCTACACATCTAAAAGACTGAGATGTTGCATCATATACATGGAATAATAGTCAAGCCATTAAAAACCTTTCTGTATATTTCCTCTGTCTTATTACTGCCTATTACTGGACACTGACACACCGATGCCTGTGGAGAGCACTTCATCTGGTGCAGGCAGATCATAGCTTACACGCTCTGAAATAACGTCACACACAGCAGAGTACACACACTGGCAGCCCAGCACAAAGGCAAATATGGTTGCATGCTTCTCTTCTCCTTCTGGAGCTGCAGACTCGCATGCTCGTGACAGGAAATCTGCAGGCAGTCATTACAGCCAAGCAAACACGCAGATTGATAATATTTTCACATGTGCCGCTGCTATGCTGGAGGTATAGGCAACCGTGTGCAGATACACAAGCATAGTGTGAAAATGTAGTAATGAAAATCATGTGGCAATATATCTTAGTTTAGATGTAATTTAGTCTCTCTCTCTTGCAGTAAGAAATTGTCATTTCAACAATTAATTTTGGTTTTTCATGGATCGCTCAACATTTCAAAACTAATAATGATATTGATGAAACATCACCATTTTCAAAGAAAATGACTTGAAATAGCCACGAACCCAAGTGAGATAAAAATGTAAAATAACAGAGAGGATGACAATGTTTTTCTAGATGTTCTCACCTGTGAAGTTAGGACAAAAGAAGAATGTGAGGCTGTAGGAACCTCATCAGCAACGATGCTAATGTTGTCAGATGTCAGAAAAAAGGAGTGGGTGTCCAGGTTGAGTTCAAGGCCGAAGACCAGGGCTCTGCCTTGGAGTTCAAGCAGGAGCCGTAGGGCATGAGAGCTGGGGGAAGGGGAGAGGGTGTGTGATGGCTTCTGTGTGTCCCTCCGGCAGCGCAATGGGACCCTTGGGAGACCTGGGTCAGGAGGCCTCCCTCCAGCCCCCCCCCCCCCACATTACTGTGCCATTTAAAGCCACCCAGCATCTATTTCCTCCAATAAAAACTAATAACCTTTTCTGTCGGAAATCACGGCAGCTCTTGACTGCTGGAGCAGAGGCCTGGCTGGATGGCCTGTAATTGCGGTCCAGAAGTTCCCTTTAAGTTTATTTTTTGCAGTGTTTTGGATTTGATTTTTCCCCCAGTCCTCTTGGTCCTCTGCGCTTTGCGGCTGATTGCCTGCACAGCTCGCCCCACACTCAGTAATCAGACAGGAGCTGGAGAGGGGGCAAAACAGCAACTCAAGGACCTTTTATAATTGGGAGGGATTTGGAGGGCAGTTGGACTTTACATTTGGTGTCAGAATAGGTTGTGATGGTGACTGTGCTGGCTGAATAACAGTGGTGGCAAAGCCCCCATTGCAGTCAAGTAGTTCATTGTAAGGCAACTATGAACAGTTTGCATGTATGTCTGCTCGGTTGCTGTCCACTTGCTGTTGGGAGTGTTGTGGCATCATTTTGGAAACCAGCTAAATCAAGTAATCCACCACACTTTTAACAAGAGAAAGTCTTTCCACACCTTTGCCTGGGCTTGAATACAATTGCAGCATATGCAGTTATACTGTATATCATATAGGGATTAGCATTTCATAGAATAACAAACCCATTCATTTGGGCTTTTATAATTGTTTTTTGCCTTGATTCATGGTTGTTTGGGGTCTCTGTTAGAAAATATAGCAAATTTTAAAGAACTAGGTTTTAGATGTAGCTCTGTTTCTCATAGAATATATACTGCAATTTTTATAGTTAATACAGAGTTGTAAAAATGTGTTCTTTATGTGACATTCTGTCATTTAATGTATTTTTCTGCATTCTGTAATAACATAACTGTAGAGGTAAGCACATATTTGCATTTACAGCAATTATATCATACAAATACATTCTTCCTTTTTTTCTTAGCATGATTTTAGCAGGAGATCGTCTACCCCTCTTGTGTTTAAATAGTTACTCTGCTGTGTTCTGGCTAAACCATAGAATTATTTGACACACCCAACAGTGTTAGCTCTGGGCTAACAGTAGGATTGAGGTGAATTCAGATTCAGCTCTTTTCAGGATGCCCTGGGGCTTAAAGCCCAGCTCGTCCAAGACTACAAAAGGTCTTGAGTGTAGCCCTGAGCAAACTGCAGTGTGAAAATAATTGTAGTTGTGCTTCTCCATCTGTCTTGGGATAATTATAGTCGGGTTTATCCAAATTAACTGCTAGAATTAACCGATTAAGGTTTGCATCTATCATGTTTATAACAACACAAATGCTTGCTTGATTGTTATTCAGTACATAATATATTGTATTGACATACAGTACATTATATACTGTTCAAGATAAAGTCCCTTTATTCCTCCTCTTCCTCTACTTCACAGTATATCTCAGATGAAGGAAATAGGAAGTCAATATCAATACGCCAGCCCTCCTCTTCAGATCAATCAACGACCCAGCAGTAATTAACTGTTTGCTCAAAAGACATCATAAGTTTCTCTTTAATAATTGCAGATTTTTTTTTTAAAATGAAACATATCCCAGTACAGAGAAGGGGTCAGCGAGTGTGGGGATTTGGGAGGCAAAAGCACAATTGGGGGTCACGCCAGTGGAAACAAACTCTGGGCTTTAATAAATTGGCCAGTTTTTAATTGCATGAGGAGTGAGTGTTTTGGGAGGCACTGCTGGATACTAATTGAAGAGAGCCGTGAGCACCCTTAGGGTCACAGTTTCTGCCTTTGTGTCCCACCATGTACTGCACAGACATACAGACAGCATGCCCCTTCTGCCACAGATAGCCACTGCCCCCCAGGGCACACAGGCCGCTGTCTAGCCTTCCTCTTTGACACAACAACACATATCTGTATTTTTCTTAAAATGTGGTGATGTGTTTTGGGATTTCAGTATAGTGTTCTTTTAGTTTGTATGTACAACCTCTTGTGCCTCTTTGTGTTTTATTTGTCTTCTAACATCCTCAGACCATGTTGGAAATAAGGGTTTTCACTTTAACAGGTAGGCATATCTGGTCAATGTAGGAGGGCAGTACGTTTTTTCTTCCTGTGTCCTTCTGGTGTTTTAATGTGAGAGTAAAAGTTATTGGAGCATTAAAAGGACAGTTCACACCAAAATCAAAACGACATGCTTTTCCTCTTACCTGTAGTGCTGTACATCAATCTAGGTTGTTTTGGTGTGAGTTGCCTAGTTTCATGAAACTGCTCATAACAACGTCTGTTGATTTTTTAAAGCAACCCAGTCATGATTTCCAGAAAGAGACATTGCTGTTGAGTTTTTAAATGTATTTTTGTTGGGCTCTTTGAGCACCACAAGATAAGTGCCATACAGTATAGTCACATTATATTTGAGAGAATGCAAACATCTCCACGGCAAAAACTAGGCAACTCACACCAAAACAATCTAGATTGATTAACAGCACTACAGGTAACAAGAAAAATATGTGTTTTTGATTTGAGGGTTATATCAATGTAATAAAGGGCCCATAGCCATGGGTTTTGGTAGCTTCTGGATCAGTTATTGTACATTATAGTGAGAGGCATACCTTACTTATGGCCTGTGAGTGCCCCATCTTTAAAAGGGGTTCTTTATATGGAATTCATAGAATACAAGATTACCCTTAAAGCCACAACCCCCAAAGCCTATATTTTGTTGAACAAGATAATATAATTATGTTGCACAAAAATAATTTTATTGATTCTTGAATAAAGTAAAAATACCATAATTGGAAAAGCATCAAAATGCCACTGAAATACAGTGTACTTTATGACTTGCTGCTCTTAATACTATACATGTATTCATGTATACACTGAATTAACTTTTGGGGCAGTGAGTCAGAAATAGAAAGCATAAACCAATGGTGACTAATTAGATTAGGTCAGATGAGATGATGTGTTTACTAGACGTCTCAGCTTAGGTCCTCTCACTTGCATTGCAATCAACTTAACTTGAAACTAAGGGAAATTTAATTGGTGAATAATATAGCATAATGAGCAGATCAGTAATAACTATGTAGCCTTCATGTTAAACAAAAGATAGCACTGTGTGTATACCATACTATTGCTCGTGACCTGCAAGCACAGTATGTGCTAATGCACTCAATGTGCATATGAGTAGTAGTAGTCCGTGTTGTGTTTGACACAATAGTGTTGTTATTTTTAAAACGTATTTCCTTTAGCATTAGATTGTTTAACCTCCATAGACTGGGCAGCTTCTAGTCTGTTCTGGCACAGGTTGTCTGTGGTTGGCAGTCCCACAAAATATTAATGAAGGTATTGAGGAGATGACGCTTCCAAACAAAGTCAGAGAAACAAGTAGCAAGATGTCCCAAACTGTTCCCCGGTTTGTCTAAATAGGCATTGTAAAATGACTTTGCTACGATAACTCAAATTGTATTTGTCTACCACTAGAATAGGAAAGGATAGGTGCAAGTGGCTTACCCACAAATAACAAGGCATCTGCACATGCAACATGACCTTACAACTAGCAGTTATTCTTTTTCTTCTCACTTCTTAAATGGGTTTAAGTGTACAGTGTAATGAAGCCTTGCTTGATTTTAGCTGATCCTTTAGTGCTTGTAATCACATACTGTATGTCAGAGGCTTGGGCCTAAGTGTTGGAGCATGACTGTTCCAGTGAAAAAAACCTCTGTGTGTGACCAGAGGCCTGTCATTTCAGCTTATGATTCAGAGGCAGCGTGTGCCTGTTTGCATGTATGCTTCACAGTGAGTGTTGTTTATATCAAACTATTTCTTACCACCCACTAAAAAAGTGCTGCATTCAGGAGCTTGGAAAGTTGTTTTCCACACTAATAACTCAAGATTGAAAATTCTAAAGTTGTTAGACATTTGCCTTAGTTTGTCCATTTGAACCAGACAGGTATGACACTATACGTGTAAAAGAAACATTGCTGATATGATAGGATCACTGACATTCAGAAGTCAACGCAAGAACATGACGTTTACATATTCAAGCCTATTATGTTGTTTTTGGGGTTATAAATACAGACAGCGACTGCATTTTAAATGAATACATAGCATTGTGTACAGTATTAAAAAGTAAAACAATGTATGTAGATGGAAACCAGTTTGGGCTTATATGTTTGCCCACTAAAACCCTAACACAACCTTGTTAAATGATGATTGACAATGAAAGATACTGTCACATATGATGAAGCCAAGCCAAGAGCTTGCATTCCCTGATGAATGAACCTTTTGGAACTTGCCTTTTTCTCTGTGTTCTTTCTATCTGTTCCTGTTTTTGTGTTTCAGAGTATTACTGAATGTTTGTGTGCACACTACCTTAATTGCATTAAGAGGATGACGCACTTTCTTACTCTGTATAAGCTCACTTTAATTGCCTCTGAATGGTGCGCTAGGGAAGCAGGGACTGACGGCACAATGTGGACATGCAATTAGCTATCTTTCATAAGACGCTCCGGGGAAAAAGAGAGGGCTCCAATTCATGAAGGAATTTCACACACAAGGCAACAAACGCTATTTTGTGTCACTGCTGTGGTGGCATCTTGATGGAATGGCATTTCATTCATTAAAGAATCAGACATTCAGGGAAGGCAAGACAGAGAGATACAGTCAAAGAGAGAGAAGAGGGACTGTGAGGGAAAAAAACACAGTGGTAGCAGGAGACACCAAGATATAGGTGACGTGCAAATAAAAAACGAGGAGAGAGAGAGAGAGAGAGTTAGGGAGATAGGAGAAGGGGTGAGGAAAGAGTGATCGAGGTAGATCACAGTACAGACACACAGAGAAATGTGTGCCCCGCTGAATTCTCACTTCAGTTTGTAAAGAGTGCACCAGTGATGGCACAATGACAGGCCTGCACTGTAGTTCGAAATTACAGACACATTTTACATATTCCATCCCATCTGACATATTAAGTGGACTGGGATGTGCCACTCTATTTTCAAAGCATAGGAGGTAGAACAGCTTCAGGATGCTGCCAAAAAGTAACAATGTTTTAAAGGGCAATGTTTTCCTGTTGATAAAGCAGGCTGCTTCCTTGTTTTGTTCCGTAGGTAATCGGATCAAAGAAGTAGTAATGTGACCCCTTTGTATTCTAACATTAACGTTTCACATGCCTTCACTGATCATTAGTATGGGACCGCGCTCCATAAAACCTTTATACTTTATAAATATTAATTTCTTCATATGATGTTAGGTATGTCTGATGTGGATTGACAATAATATTGGAAGTAGCTCTTAAAACATGATATTAGTTTACGATCCTTTATCTAGATTGGGACAGGCTGCACATGCATTTTTCATGTGTATAAATTTATAAGTGTAAGGCATTAAGTTAATGACGTCATGCATTAGGTTAATGGCATTGTTGCGACACGTATCAGAAGCTTTTAATACTGTACGACGCTAAGGTAGCTCTTCTTCCTCTCCTCGTACTCATTTTGCTTTTGCATTATGCTTCCCCCCATTACCCCCACCCCCCACCCCCTATACCCCTTCCCCCATCTCGGACAATCTCTCTCTCTGTCTCTTGCTGTCTCTCCTGTTCTTCCTCTCTCTCTCTTTCTCTCTCTCTCGCTCTCATCCCAACTCCATTCTCCATATCCCTCCCTCCACTCTTCTTCATTTAATAGTGGACCTCAGAGTGGTTGCCATGTCGACCAGCC
>NW_022280036.1:8967205-8967818 GCF_004355925.1 Anarrhichthys ocellatus
GGGGGTGTAGTACATGTGCATCTCAAAAAAGAATTCGAAGAGTTCTCTAATAGTAAGCCAAAGGACATTTTACTTCAGATTTCAGATCACTCTGCTACCTGCAGTAATGCTCTCTCTAGATGTGTCTGATAGTCTTTTGCTTTCTTAAAAATAAATAAGAATATCTTAATCTCACAATGTGCTCACCATCATCGCATATGGCTTTAGGCACCGTGTTGGATTGTCCTAGCTGGCAGACACCGATTGAAACATTCTCCTAAATAGATTATTGATGAAAAAGAGTGCTAGCATTTCCATGTGTTTTATACAGGAACCACCTTAATGTTTCCCTCAAGACACACAGTGCTGAGATACTTTGTATTGGTGGTACGCAAACCTGAGTCAGGCAGGAAATGGTGCTCTTATTGTATTTAGGCAGAATCATATCTGGTGTTATGACATGTGAGGGACGGAGTAGGCAGAGCTTTTAAAAAGCTGCAGCCTCCTCTCCAAGAACACTAATGAACGCTGTAGAGGATGCCTCAGACCTCCCAGATCCATCAGAGAAACTAATTACAAGATCCAATTAAAGAGAGAGAGGGAGAAGAAGGGTAAGAAGGGAGAGAGTATATGG
>NW_022280036.1:8967918-9020452 GCF_004355925.1 Anarrhichthys ocellatus
GGGGGTCTCCCTTTACCATGGACCCAGCCAAGCCACCGGCTCATTCAAGACAGTAATTATAGCTTATTTATTATTCATCCTTGAGCTAAATAAGAGCGTGACATTTCAATAACAATAATAAGGGCAGAAAAAAGGCAGCACAAACTACAGATTTACTAATTGCAGTGCTCAGAGATTAAACGACTGGAAAAATGTTGTTATTTACTTATTCATAACATCTAGAGCAGCCATAAGAGCGTAGCAATGCACTTCACTGGAAATGAGTCTAAAGGGCTCTCTCATGATCTCCTTGGGGGACATAATCCTCAGCAAAACCAGGATTCCAAGTGTTTTGGGGGTCTGGATCTCTGAGCAAGGACTTAGTGACTTTCTCTCGCTGTTTTATTGTGACCATGTCTCATTAGAATGAGCGGTGCAATCTGGTGTGTGGTCTTAAATTTCAACAGATTTTTAAATATTTTCGGACACTATACTCAGTCATAGCTCAAGATTGACTGTATTTCTCAATATTGAGATTATCAGTTTATCCAGCTTGCATAAGGCCTTCGGTCCTCCTCTCATCCTCGTTCTTACACCCATCTTCCCACCTCTCCTTCCCCTAAGCTGAACTCTGAGGCACCTCATTAAGACTGCCAGCTCTTGGCCTCATTGGCTATGGCAGAGGTGAAGAATATCACATAATCATGAAGTGGAGATGGCATTAAACTCATCACAAATTATAGATGAGTTTTACTGTGTGGCGGGAGGCCTGGCAGACTAGTGCTTAACTTAAGTGACTGTTACAGGGGTCTGCAGACCCTTTTTTCCCCCTCTGAATCTGTCCCCATCCCTCCAACAGGAAGTAACATTCATTGAGACTGTCTGCACTAACATCGAACATTTGTGTATCATATACTGCATATTTCCCTTTTTTCTTTCCGGAAAATGCCACTTCCTGCCAAACTGTACAGGGCTTAGCTAGATCAGAAGACAGCTGAGGAGTGCAACTTTGTTTTATCCAAATAAGTTTATCAGTGGGGCACTTTCCGGCTCAATAAACATGGATATTGGTATGTTAAAATGCAGACTAGTGAGTATTTGTGTGGCTCAAGCTAGTGAAAGTCCATAAACAAACCCCATGACAGTTTTTATTGATTGGTTGTTGAATACCTATACCTGCCTTTGAATGTATTTGATCAAACAGAGATAACTTTGTTTTCTTCTGTCATTTGACAGACACTAAGAATAACTGTTTTTGATCATGCAGTTCCTATGTTAGGCCTCATAACTTCCATTATAGCACTAAGCTGACAAACAAACAAATAAAGACTAAGAGTAATGTGTGATTTTCCTTTGATTGTATCTATTTGCATTGATATCTTCCTTCCTGCCACTCAAAAAGTCCTTTACCTCCACCACTAACAGAGCAGTGTATAATGTGTCCCATTGCCATAGGGCAACAATACACTGTTATGTACCTTGCTTATTTTTCCTCTTAATGGGTTTGTCCTTGAATCTCAAAGGAGCCCTGTTAATACACTGCTATTATGTGAATCAAGCAGCAACAGACTGCAGACTGTGTAAATGAATAGTCAATATTTGGAGATATGGTAAAGGCATATTAAGAGACAAGTTCATCATGTGTAAATTGGTGCCTAGAATATTCCATCTCATGAAATATAAACAAGTGCATCTATGCTGTGTTCCTTATATTTTACACAAGTGCATTTGCTTACGTGCTTGGACATACACACCGAGAAGCAGAAACCTTGACCTTGCAGAATTGAAAGAAGGGAATAGCTGCCCAGTGACCAATATAGGGGGGGTGGGGGGGGGGGGTTCATCACAGGGCTGAAAAGCTTAGTCTCTCCCGTTCCTTCAGATAGCCTCCTCTCCCTCTTCCATTTCTAACCACGCAGACTCTTCATACCCTCATGAACCTGACTAGAACAGGAGGGGGAGGTTACACCACTTATCAGCTGATGCGGGACATGTCCTCAGACAGAACCATTGATTTTATTGATTGATTCATTTGCGCTTTTCCCATACGGTTGCCTGCTTGTAGTTTTTGTCAGGGGGGCTGAGCTTATACACAGAGTTATGGAATTTGGTTAAAGGGCTCGGTAGGACTAGGGGAGGGTCATTATTGTGACAGTGAAACAGAAATGGAAATGTTCAGAATGCCCAGAATCACGTTTATTCTATTCTTTCTATTTATCCCTCTATTAACAGAAAATGCATAAACAAGAAGGCAGTTATGCACTGACATGAAAAATACAACCGCCAGCTTCCCTTTTACGTCTTTTTCATGCAAATGGTGTGGAAACTGTCCACATGATTGCACACACAAGACTATACTTACAGGATCATAAGTGATACACAGACATACACAATGCCCTATCGCTCTCTCACCACACTCGTACAAACACATACACACTGACCAGATCACACCCCCTCGGGGCTGTGGGGCAGCTCTTGAGCGATGTCTCCCCAGGGGGCTGATATTTTATAGTTTGTGTCCATCAGTGCCGTAGCCCGGGGCGCCAGGGTTGACAGTAAGTGCTCTCAACACCGGTGACACTGATTCATCTGAGCTATGACACAGATGAGAGAGAAGGGGGGAGGAGGGACAACCAGAAAAGCAGCATAAAACACCTAGAGACCAGTTTATGCTTGTGTATTTTGTTTGTGTTTCCAGGTCCTCATGTTTGGTGTGTAAATGTGTACAATGCCTAACTGTATACCTTCCAGCGAACTGTAATGTTAGTGAGCGCCAAATTGTCTTACCTTTAGTGTTGGCTGGTACATGCAGTATATGGATGTTCACCACAACACACGGCTGTACTATGATATGTCAGTCTAATATAGGCTAGACCGGAGAGAACGGCTTGTGGAAAGGACTCCAATCTAACATGGCATTTCAATTTCTCATTCCCCCTCATGGCTGTGCTGTGCACTGCTGCACCTCTTCTACATATATATAGGGAGGATGCCTCTGAACCCCAGCCTTCTGCATGCGCATACTAAGCAATCAATGTGTCACCTCTTCCTGACAATCCTATTTTTTTTCATATGGGGGCCACGCTCATTTTTTCTTGTCAGCAGAAGGTAATTTGCTGTATTGTGATTCAGTCCCAAAACTTGGTGACGATGTGTCTTATAATTCGCTACCTCCCCTCTGTCTCCCCGGCTCCCTCTCAGCCCTCCTGCATCACCCACAATATGGAAAAAACGAAGGAAGCCCCCCAACCCCCACCCTATCTACACCCAACTACACCCCCATACCCCTGTCCCTTCTTTCCACACCAAGCCCGACATAGTTGTATCTGAGGCGCGCTGCTAAATTAGATAAGCGGGGCTGTGGCGCAGCGCCCCTGATTAATAAAAGATGCAGTGCTCCCGGGGGATGGCCCCTCTGAGGGCCGAGCAGAACCTACCCACACACAATGGAGTTTGCTGGCACACAATGGACGGGAAATGGAGAGAATGAACCAATCATGGAAATATAACATTTAAAGCAGAACTATCCTGTGACCCTCTGTAACATTATGCATGCATCATATTAGATAATAACTCATGTTGGAAGTGAAAAAAGAATAGAAAAATATTAATATATTCATTTATTTAGGAAGCATGGCCTGCTATTGACATATGTTGGATAGAACTGACGATTTCCTGCTGTTGTATGACATTTGCGTGTCCTTCGGCAGAACTACTACAAATTCATGGTCAGTTGTATTCTCGCCCCAAACAGTGCACATTTAACATATTGGTTATTATTCATTCTGCTAATGTTAGGACTGCTAATACCCAAAATATTAGAGGATCATATAAATTGGTGCCACTACATCGTGTTTAAAATACCTTTGTTAATAGTCTTGTTTCTCATCTAATACACTTATCAATGTGGGCTTCAATGCAACAGTTTAAAGTGGAATTAAACTAAATAACCACGCTCCAAGGTTATTCCTATTTGGAAAGAGTATTTAGCTCGTGCTTTTTACTGATCTCTTTCTGTAGTGGAGCTACCCATTGAAATACAACTGCAATGAAACATAATATTGTCAACATTGTTTTCAAAAGGATTAATTATGATGATCCAGCTAACGTCTGTACATATAATAACAGATAGAGCTTCCTAGAGTTTAGCGTTTAAATATATTGTTAACCCTTTAAAGACATATCTTCGACTGGCACAATTTCTTAAACCATGAAGTGTTCCCAAAATATATCTTCTTTAAGTTTGTGTGACTCGCATGTGTGTCGTGCAAAAAGGCTAACGGTCCCTCAGCTAGTTTTCACACCCACAGCATCACGTTGTCATGTCATTTCAGTCCTACATTAGCTCTATTCACATTCGTCCCCTAATGGCTTTGTTACCATGAGGATATTATCCCTCACACTACACATGTTTATAAGCCATCCAGCAGGGAGCCAGTTGCCTATGGAGACCGTTGTATATTCATCTGTTCCTTTCAAAATTCTTGCTGTAAATAGTGCATTAAACGTGTTCATTTTAGTACTCACATAATAACACCAAAGCATTCACTGAAACCTGCTTGCCCAACACCAACAGACAGGTTTACTAGGTGAACGCCAAACTACATCAGCACTGAACAATCAACATGGATGCATTGACACATAGCCTCATATGTGCGCATGTGCACTCATGCAGCCACACGGGTTTAGCAGACATGTTTCTCCTCTGCTCCGTGTTGGTGGTGTGTTATTGCTGCATGGATCATGAACACTAGAGCATTTATCTTTAAATAACCTCGACCCCTGTCCCTACTGAACAATAGCTAGATGCTTCTAATTTTCTGCAAGATAATGGTAGTCATATTGAGATGAAAAAGGTCAAGGGTTGGCTTGTGAGGTTTTGATTGGTTCGGAGCATCACGCTGCCCCTAGAGATAAAATGGAAAGTGATATTTCATTTATAGCACCACCCTTCCAGACTGACTCGTAATTGTAGGTGATAGTTCCATGAGGAGGCCCAGTTCTGCAATGATTAGAGTGCATCTACCAGTCAAACACTAAACACAAAAATGGCTACTCTGATGTTTTGCATCAGCAGTTTCTTTTATGATCAGAGGCAGGTGCTGTATAGTTTTCCACATTCTGTTTTTAATATGTAGTTTTTCCAATTTTCTCCCACCCCCTCCAACCAGCAAAGATTGATGGGATTTGTTTATGAATATGTATAAGATGTGCGCATGCAGTAAAACAGGACCTGCCTTTGACCTTCCTCTGCTCTCTCGTGAGCTACTGCTGTAACACTTTGCATTGTAGTGTTTTATAAAAGAAAAATATTCATTGTTCAAGTACATACTGTAAGTTATAACACTCCTTGCATTGACTCAATTCTCAGGCCTCCATATATTTATAATCATAAAGTGCAATCGTCCTTTATTCTGTATGTGCATCGATGGAGATGTGGGTGGATGTCGCTAAGGTGGAGTGGAGGAACCTACACAGAATTTTTTATTTTCCTCCAAGGTTCTGGGTAGCCTGGTGTTCAGTGAATGTAATATTTAATTCATGCTTTGACCACAATGGTTAGAGAATCGCCACTCGCTGGTATGTGAATGTATTGAGGACCAAACTATAGCTGACATGTGAGATCGACCATAGAGCCTGGGTGCACACGCAGCTTAGAGGATGCATATAATCATATAACCAAAGCACTCCAATTGCTGAAACCATTACACGCCAACAAATAATAAAGAATCTCTAATCCCATAATTTATGTCTCTTAATAGCAGTGACACTGACACCTACAACAAATTCATGACATAATTTTACATTCATATCATGTGTTTTATTATGTTGATTCCCAAAAGCATTATGAACCAACAACAGTAGATGAACTAGCATTTGGCTGACATTTTTTTGTTTTGTTTCACCCTTCTTGGCAGCTTCTGCATAATCTCTTTGGCCTGGTTTCTACATCGTTTCTTTTTTTTAATCCCAGCCTTAGGGCCGAATGCATCACTCATTATGCAGTGACCCAAACTGCATTTCCCAAACAGCGGTCCAGCCAGTGGGAGTGGCCTGAGCTTGTTGAGGAAGTTGCCCTTTAAGGTCATTACATTGGTCATGTGATAGGCCAGCGGAGCCCCTTGGGCCATATGACAAACCGAGCTGCCAGACCGAGGTGTGTGTCAGGGGTGTTTTTCCACAAAGCATTCTATAAAAGTGTAACTGGGCTGTATTTGCCCTTTCCTCCTGCTATGCGTACAGCCAACAGGCCCCTGAAGATCTCTTAAAAAGTGCTGATCCACAGAGCTGGACTGGAGCTCTGGTAATCCTTCTAGCTCTGCTCCACCTCCCCCCCAAGATCCCCATCCTCTGTACCTCCTGCTTCCTCTCTCACATTCCCTTACTGTCTCCTGCTGATGCATTGCGCTGATGTGAGCGACAAGGTGATGTGATGATGGGGCTTGTTTGGGCCCCAAGCTAATTACCACACATTAGAGCATGACTAAATAAATCTTAAGTGCCGCTAATTGCTTGGCAGTGAAAACAATAACTGTGGTACTTGCCCAGAGGCTCTGGGGTAGTGAGGGGCTGGGGCACTGGGGACCAGGGGCCCTGGCACTGGGCCAGCAGGAGACACCAGCACCATCAGTCAACTCTGCCTTCATGTTAAAGTCACACACCACTTGGCACTGTCACTACATGCACCATATGCCCCACACCCACCACATCCACCATCCGGTCCCCAACACAGTCCCTGCAGCCCTCACCAGCAAAGAATAAGCCATACATGACAGGCACAGACAAGCCCAGTCTTGTCTGTAGAGCCATCATACATCACTGCATTAATAAACATGAATTAGTAATGGCACAATTAGATGGGGTTGTTCTGACATTTACTAGTACAATAATGGTGTTCTCCTCTTTACAACCCCCTTTGGCCTGTACTGCAGCGCCATCAGATCTCAGACCTTTAGATGTGAGGGCTGGAAGGGGTAGAGATGTCCCACTTAGTATGTATCTTGCTCACAATAAGAAAAAACACATTTAAAGGATTTGAATCAAGATTATTTGTTCCTGTCTTCTGATAAAAAAATATATATATATATATATATTATTTTTTTAAACTCTCAAATATCCATGTCAGTATAGCCATAACAATCCAGTATTGGTCCGGCTTTACTCCGTCTGTATATGTGTGTAATGTGTGTGTTTGTTTCTCTTTTAGGTTGCATTCTGTTGTGTATGACAAAGACGTTTGATCAGCCTGTGCTGCCCATCAGATCTCCTGTGGCCAAAGGTATGTTCAACACAGACATCCCAGCAGCCCTACCCCACTGAATGTTGCATCGCAAAGCCTTTCATTCTCCCACAGTGCAGACAATACCATGTGCCAGCAACTACAACTAGTCTCATTTTCAGGGTTGGTAAATGTGAATTTCTGTGCGCCACAAAGGCAGTACAGTCACTCCACACAATCATATTGCAGAAAAGTACAGTCGATAAATAATGTAAATAAATACAAAATTGGCCTTTTCCGTTCCATCATAATCATGTTTTTTTTTCATTACCTGCTTTAATATGATTTTTCGAATCAATTAAGTTAAACATAGGGGTAAGGTTTTAGCCGTTGTTATGTTTTTGTGCCCAGTATTTAAATAGTTTGCAACAGTGCCAGATGATGTTTTATTAACACAATTTAAGGTTTCATCTGAGGAATAATATGCCTTTCAATCAAAGCTCCTGACCATAAACACATTAACCTGCAAACAGTATACCCATTTACAATGCAACTTGATCAAAGCTCTTATAAATTATTTTGTTTCAGATTTTTGCCATTTCTTCTTTACAGTTTTAATTATTTCTTGTAACTTGGAGTTTAATTTCCCAAAACCTGACAGGGGTGAATAGTGATGTGATCTCCGTGTCACGTTTATCCTCTTTTCTCTCCTGAACCAGTGGCTTCTCATTTGCACTGTCACTCTTCTGCAGTGTTTTACTGCTTTCCCAGGGGACTCATGCGCTTTTGTTAGCTTTTCTGTGAACACACACGGCCTAATTGGTTGATTAGTTCAGGTTGACTGGCCTGTTAATTGAATAGTAATTTAGATTTGATGTGTCTAATGAAGATCCTAATTTATGCTTTGGCACTCAACCAAGGGTTTGTTTTTGAGAGTAGGAATCAAACAAAAGGGATGAAAGGAAATAAGAAAATGATTCAGTGTCTCACTACTGCTTTGATAGCACATGAATTAACACTTTGTGTTAGGTGGTAACACTTAAGAGTGTTAATCTCCCTGAAATGAAACTGTTATTAACAATAGTAAGGCATTGATATGTAGTATAAGTGTTTAAACTATCCAGCCATTTGGTTATTTCTCCTAATGGGCAAAAATAACGGGCCTATTTCTCTATACCTTTGCATGTTAGAATGTTACCGACTGTAAATAATACACAAAAGGCAACAGATATCCCACCTAAATCAAGGTATCAATGTACTAACAGAAAGCAAATGAGAGCATGGCTGAGAAGGCTGGCAGCCATATTTAGCCTGTATGTTACACTGTGAGTCATTGGCATGAATTTGGCAAGACTTCAGCTTAGTTCATCTGTGGCACAAACTGATTTAGATTACAGAAAAGGTATTCATCAGCATTATTTGTACTACCATTAGTTTTCTTTCAAAGAAAAAAACATTTTTTTATGGCCCCTCCTTTCACAGAGACAGCTTTTCAGCCGTCTAACTGTGTGCTACAAACCCCATCCGCATAGTATACAAGTAAAATATTGTGTTTGCTAAATAACACTGCATTTGCGTTATATTTGACTCCCTTGCCAATCACATATTGCGGGCACATTTGTTAACAGCAATCCACATCTGATCAGGGTTTTATAAATGTGGACCAGATGTCAGGCCTGTGATCATTGGCTTTTCTTATATTTTTCTCCTCTCTGTGCAGCTCTATTCATCCTTGAGCTGAAAAACAGTCTTCTGCAACTGATAAACCCAATGAGATGTACCAGTCAATGATAATAAGACAAATTAATGCTTGCTGTTGCTGCACAGAACTCATAATCTGTGTGTTGTTTAACAACTCTAATGCAAGCAAGCTCTGATGTTTGAGTCTCCCTGGTTACCGTTACTTGTACTTTACTTGAGCTACATTTATCTTACGGGTTTAGCTCAAGGGAAGTACAAGTAAATAATTCCATTCAATTCCACAATATATTTGCATTTATATTGATTTTTTAATAAGTATGTTTAAATTGGACAATTAATAAAATACACTAAAAGAACATATATTCATGAATTATACATTCTCAATTTGTTTTGAGTGCAGTGAGTGGTGACAGAGAATAAATCAATAGAGTTATTAAAAATTCGGAAAACATTTTTGCGTTTTAGTTGTTTTTCTCCTGCTTTGAAAATGGCAGTGGAGTTCCAAAATCACAGTTTAATTGAAGTCTGTTGGCGACCATATTGAATTATTTCCTGTCATTAATTTCTTGTGTCAAAACAGTACACTGTTAAACATACACAACGCAAGTGTGGAACTGGGACACAGCCAAGGATCTTTTATGCCAAACACACTTCCATTGTGTACCGCACAACAAATGTTGAATTTATTTTACAGTTTAATTATATTATTATAGGCAATTATTGTCATTGTTTCTTTGAACTGCTTGTTCACAGAAGAGAGAACCTGTAGATTGTTGGCCTTTTTCTCTGAGTGTTCCCACACCAGAGTTCAGTGCAAAGTGAGTTCATGAGCATCAAGGTTCTCCCCGACAGTTTGGAGGAATATGGCTTTCCTCAAATCCACATTATGCACAAGGAAGTCACATTAAAAATCAATCAATGGAAACTTGATTTCCTATTAGCATTGGGGGGGATCATCCCAGAAGCCTTTTGGCTCCACCTCCAGTGCAGCGCAGCTTGGGGCCTTGAATCAACCATTCATTGCTGTTGTTGAGTGGTCCAGTCAGTTGTCAGCACAGTAAAATTCCAACAAAATTCAAAATATAATGAAAAGTAAATCCAATCCAAAGAATAGTCAGAAAACATCCCAGAGCTAGTTGTATTCACTCCAGCTCAAAACAGCAATAATCTATTATCTGCCGCAGTTTACACTATCTTTGAGCTTGAAATCAGTGTTGGATTATACATCCAACTTTGCCTTGATCAGAAATGTTCCTGTTACTTCCTTGTTGGATCTTTGTATCCAGGATGCAGGCTTTTTCTTTCGACCTTTGATTTTCTCAGGAATTTCCAGTTATGAGCTCATTAAGTGGTGGGCCTTCTCTGTCCCATGATGTCACCAAGGAAACTGCAGATCTTTGCTTCTTCTGTACAGAAGGCTTTTTTTTTTCTAGAGGAAACATTAAAAAAATCAAAATGTAATCAGTAATAAATAAAGCAGAATAATTGTTTTTTTTTCTGTGCAGAACGTCTTAATCGCTAACCATCCGCATTCCCCACCTCCCCTCAATTTCCGTTTAAACCTCATGCAATCATGCACACTTATGCACATGCAACAATGTACTTGACAGTGCTACATAGCAGGCCAAACTAGTGCAGGCATTAGCAACCTCAGGTGTGGGAATCACCCCCTTTCTTACACACATACACATCTCTTCGCACTATTTCTCCATCTGTCACTTACCCGCATACTTAAAGCAGTAGTCATTAGTCGCCCTCACCCTCCCCTTCTTAATGAGAAAGCAATTACCATAGGTTTCTCCCCAATCCCAGTGGCCTTGCAGCATTGTCCGAAACCTGCCTTCAGCTCTGCGTCGGCTTCTCTCTCAGATTCGCTTCTCTTCCCTTGTACCTCTTCTCCCTTTCACTGTGGCTGCAGACTCTCTCTCTTTCTCCATCCTCTCTGCAGCCTCTCTCTTTCGCTCCTCCCATCTCTGAGCTCTAGGCTGCTCTGGGTTTTAGACGGATCACTCTCACAATGGTTGATCAATACAGGTATTGATCCACTGGCAAAATGTTTATAAAATCATTCTGGGTAGCTGCAGTGCAGTGGGGAGGGGAGGCGGGACAACGTGAGGGCCAGCATGCCATGCCATTCGCCTGCGAGAGAGCCAGCGTGGACCTGATTGGCTGTCCGTCTACCCGCCTTGCCAGGAAGAGGGCTGGCATAGTCTGCGTTTCTTTGTCATTGTTGCTTGGAATACCACAGCCCTCCCCAGCTTACGCCGCTAAACTTTCCAGACCACCAAAGCAGAGTGCAGCAGTTTAACCTTCTCACTGCTCGATGTTGACTGCTTGCCAAGCAATGTCACACGCTCCCTTCTCCTTTCACATTAGCCAAGAAATGAATTTCCATAAATTAGCAAGCTCAAGGCAATCCCAGTCTAATGATCCACTGCCATTTCATTTCCAGTTTTCCCCCTATCTTAGCAGGGAAACAGTCTTTCTCCTTAATGTCGCCACGCTGTGGGAAATGTGTCATCTCAGATACCTTGCCCCTGTTTCACACACCAACAGATCAACACACTTAGACACACCAAGCTCATAGGCTGGCAGAGTGCAGAGGAACACCTATTCACAGCATGTCCCTGTTGTACTGTCATGAGGGAACAGGGAGCAGTCTGGGGACAAGTCATCCCCCTGGCTCACATCCTTGCCTCCCTCTTGACTCTCACACTTTGAAGCTTACTGTAAATTAAATGACTCAGCTCCAGTCTCTGTTGCTCCATTGCGGAGATCATTAGCAACATTAGCAGCGCACTCTAACCACAGCAGGCACACTGTTGCTCCACTTGGGAATGCTACTGACAGGCCAGCAAACTCAAACACTGGAACACTTGATTGCAGCACAACTAGATAGCAGATTCAAGTGACATGGTTTATCAAAGGCTTTGTAATCCAGGGAGGTGCTCTTGCTTATGTCTTGTTGAGTGATGTATGAGATGTTTCTGTACACAGAGAAGATAATCGCAGCATAGAACGTAGTGTGGTGTAACTTTTTCCAGAATCACAACTCCTGTTGAACCAGACTAACATCTGTCAGCCATGAGGCTAGTAAGCCTCTGTGACCTAGAGTCAACCTCACCCCTCTGGGGTGTGTAGCTTTGTCCGTCCCCCTCCCTTTCTGGCACCTATCATGGACCCAGATGCCCAGACACTGGCCCAGACACTGGCCCAAACCACAAAGTCCCAAGCCCATCTTCTATTAAAAAACAATGTTAAGCTAACTATAGGAGATGATCCGTATGATAGTAGCTGTCTACGTGTTGCATTCTTTTAATTAGCTGCAGCAGTTGCTTCTGCTTGGCGCATGGTGGAAAAGACCTGCTAGATTTCCTTAGGCCTCATCCAGTTCACTAAACCTGGAGCCCCAGGACATATGACTGGCACACATGTACACACACATGCACACACAGACAGACACGTGTAGAAAGTGTCACTCACACATATGCTGGAGTGGGGTAATTACTCTAACACATCCAGAACTGGCCACAGCCCATTCATTACCATAACATGTTGTAATGAAGTTAAATCCCTCATCATGTTGTCTGTGGTTGGGAAGTGGTGTGTGACTGAACTCAACTACTCCAGATGTCATCCAGGCTGTCTCTTTTTAGTGCTGCACTAGACTGAAGACATGCCATTCAGTACCCCACCTTTAGCCATTTCCTTCTTTTTCATCTCTGCTTTTTTACCCTGGTAAATCCATCTTTGTTTCTTCCTTCCTCCCTTATCCCATTTTTCACCCTCTGTTCCATCATCCACATACCCTCCCATCTCTAAGAGTGTGTTATTTATTTCATCTGAATGCAGGGGCTCTTTGGTGCATGCTTCTCACAGTAATCAATTTCAGCTCAGACAGCATAACCAAACAAAGCGCTGCACTCATTTCAGCATGGGCATAGATGTAACCCATCTCTCTCATTTTGTCCCTCCTGCTCCTTCATTGGAAGACATTTTGTTCTCACTCTGATGCCGTTATGTCAATCACTGCAGACATGTGGTGATGTGTGAATGCAGCTGCTAAATGACTCATGGCAAGCAATGATCAGTAGATACTATAGTTTACATCTGTTAATATATATGGCATCTTTGTTGAATACGATTGCCATCTTTCAGTCTGTGTGTATGCATGGAAGTATTTCCATTTTTACTCCGCTTTATGGCTTTTGGAGTACACAAGAATGTGTGCAGCATGTTGTTTCTGCATATTTTCATTCAGCATTTTCAGAATCTCATTGTCCTTACTGAGGGGGGGGGGGGGGGGGGGACACCATATAGTGTAGACAAGAAGCAGGTTTCTCCCACTGCTGTGTGAATGAGAATGACTCGAGCTGCCAGCTCTTCTGTATCCTTTTCTCTGCCAGCCATCCTCTTTGTACAGCGGTTGAGACCACCAGTTAATGCAGCCGCTGGATTGGCCTCTTTCCTTGCTCTGCTTTTATTGATTTCAGCCAGACACAGAGACAGACAGAAAGAAAGGGTCTTTTCAGGAAGAAGTTAAACGGTCAAGTAGCGGGTGGAGGGTGGCTTTCACCACTTTATTGACGAGGTGGAAAAATGTCACTATTATGGAGGCCCTTGCAGCAGATAGTGAGCTGATTGGATGAGTGCCCCCAGGTCAGAGTGGAGCACGTTCCCCCTGCAGCCAAACGAGAACAAATAAAAGGCCACAAGAATCCGCTTGAACTGGAGGTGAGGTTTCTCTCTACCAGGTCTCTCTGTAGGCAACATTGCTCTGGGTGTATGAGGCAAAATGCCGGGAATTTGGACCATGTTCTGATCTCTGGTGGACACCTGCCCTCTGATCTCTCTTCTAAAAGAATTCTGGCTTTGCAACATTTTATACCTTTAGGGACTTCCATGTTTTAAATGCTGCACAAGCCCGCAATACATACAGATGTTGAACTGGTGCTACATTGCTAGAGCAAAGGGTGAGAGATGAAGAAATTGATGTGGAATACCGAGACTGATGGTGGTGGTCAAGCGGGTCACACAGACACACATAGCTATAGATGCAGCCATTTAAAGACACCAAGGCAGACATATTTTGGCAAAATGGCTGACTGGGGGAGGACTGGCCTGTGTGTGACATCTATGAGTGGTGGCTTCACAAAAACTGAGAATAGTCATTGTTTTATGTGTAATTGAAAACAGGATAACACAAAACGTGGTGCAAGAGCAGAGAGAACACCAGGCTCACTGAATCATATGACATTGGGCAGGTCTCTCATTGTTGATTGCCCCTGAAGACGGAGGGAAAAGTTAATTTATATAAAAATGTAAGAAAATAAAAGGGAAAAGCATTATGGGATATTTGCAAAAGGAAGCTGGGGTTACAGCATTGAATCTGACTTGTGAGGGATATGGTCGTGAGTCGTGAATAAATGGGGTTCAAATACAAGGCTCTCCCAGGCCCTGCCCTCTGACGTCAATCAGTCTAATTACCCCGGCATATCATCTGGCTGGCTCCTCCTCGCAGCCCAAGACAGACCTCTGGAAAGGTCAGCATGCCACAGCAGAGACAGAGCAGTGCTTAATCAGAGGTGAAATGGTTTCTTTTCCAAATTGATTCCAGTTCGGATCAGACAAGAGTGTCTTGTGTTGAGCCACTTAAAGACTTAAGGGAAAGGCAGCAGGCGCTTTTAAGGGGAGCTTTTAAAACAAGACATTAACAAATAAAAAACTGCTCTGGTGACATCTGGACCAGGGCCCAAAGAGCAGTGGGCCATATGAAATATCTGTCTGTCTGCCTCTATCTTCATCTTTTTCCACTGTGTATCTCTTTATCTTCTGCTCTGCATGGGACACAGTACACATTCACATATGGACGCACATACTCAAATGAACTGAGGGAAAATTCATGCGACTCTGCAGGATATGTTATCCCTCTACAAAACTTGCGAAGTCCCTTTTATAATGTTGACACAAAACAGTACGAAATAAATATTTTGTCTTCTCTCTCACAAAGTAAACTAAGTACCATTAACACTGGGCCCCTGAGGCGTTATATCTTTTTACACTCTCTTTAAAACTCTTTTTACAACAGGCTTGTCACAGCCATGTATACATAGAAGGAAACATCTGAGCTCGCCCACACCCCCTCCACACACACATCTGCACACTGCACATTCACCAACTCCCTTATGCTGAATGCATAATATATGTAATGAAATAATGTTTCCAGTGGGAATGGTTGTGGCTGGGGGATGGAGATGTGTAGTGAATATCAATGTGGCTCCCCCCAGACTCCCTGGTTCAATTGGTGTGATGGTGGGGGGTAAATGAGTATGTGGGAGTGAGAGAAGCTTTATCCCTTTGCCCAAAGCTACAGTGAGGAGTCCAGACGGATAGAGGAGGGGTTCTTCACTGGCCCACTCGGTCATTATGAACTTCAGATTTGTACATTCCAACTGATGGTGCTTCCTCTCTTGTCCCTTACGTCCCATGTCCAAGATACATACATGCGGACTACATACTGTACTTTTCATATTAAAAAAAAATATCCAAAAGCATGTTGCATTTGTGGCAAATAGATACACAACCCACTGACAGAGAATTGACTCTCCACTTCATATGGTGGCCAGCTCTGCTATACCACAGACACCAGGTACACAGGTTTGACCCGCTCTGAACCACAGCTTCTCCAGGAAAAGCTCAATGAAAATCAACGGAGAGACAAATTACATTTTCCCCTGTGCCTCACCTTGACTGACTCAAGTGAGCTCATCTGTTCCATCTTGTCAGAGTGGAGATGCTGTGTCTCTGTCAGCCGGTGCTTTGATGTTTTAAACATTATCATTAATAATGTTTTCAGCATCAAAATTAATTGCTTTGCTACTGTGTCCTGCTCTCTTCATCCTAAGCTGAAGCATGCATAAATCAAGACTAACTACCTTTGTCTTGAATTTTGAGGTCAGAAATTTAGGATGAGACCAAACTTGAGTGTGGCCAAGTAGTGCAGGCTCTGTTTGTTTATATCTGTGTGTGTGTGTGTGTGTGTGTGTGTGTGTGTGTGTGTGTGTGTGTGCTGCATTACATGAATTTAGATGTAGCATTTGAAATATTTATCATATGTCATATGTTAGAACATCTGTCATTCATGTTGAAGGATGGGGGATTATGTGAACATATGTTGCGGAAAGTATAAGTGTATGTATGAGTTTCTGTCAGGACTGGAGGGGTTTTGGGTACTTTGTCATGACGTCCATTACAGTCTAATGATGAAATTTGAGCAAAAGATGCAGCACGATCTAGAACGCTTGAACTTTTGCCCACATAACTGAAATGCCATTCAGACATGACTACTTTTTTTTTCTACAACAAAAGTTGAAATATTGGAGCTGTCAGTGAGTTAGCTTTGGGATGTCGTTCATTGCAGGATGTGGTGACTTGAATTAGTTTGGATTAGACGCTGGAGAGGTATTTTTGTGACTTCCAGATGTTCTGTTATCTATAATTCCCAGCTGTGTTCTGAGAAGTTAAATGAGCTGGAAAGTTTCTGTCCACGTTCTGTTATACTCATCAAACTCAGGGAAATGTAATTACGGCCTTTTTGAGATCACATCGCCTAGCAACTCACTCCCAAATAAACAGTAAAGAATTGCCTTCCTTTTTCATTTAGCCACACCTCTTATCTGCCAAGCACCTCCTCCTGAGTGGCTTTGGCTCTGCCCAGTCTCTGGGGCCCCGCAATGTGAAGACAGGGTGAGGAATGTGTGAAGCATCCAAGGAAACATGAACTGCTATTTTCCCACAAGTATGAAAAAACAGAGGCCATGGCTGTGGAATCTTTCTGACGCAATCAGCTAGTGGGATGGCTGCTGTACAGTTGGGATTTGAACAGGGGCTCAGGTCAGGCTGTTGTTAAAGCTGTATTCTTAGGACTTAAAGATCTAAGCTGGACCGTGGTGGGTTAGGGATCTGCTGACGAGGGCAAAACCTGACGAGCAAAACTGGATGGAAAGATAGCAGGAGCTGTTGGATGGCCCCATTTTCGAGCACTTCATTGTTCCTGCTATTTCATTTTTAACAGGCATCTGTGGGGCAGCCTATTAATTGTTTGTTGGTCAAACCATCATTAAAAAAGCAGACAGTAGGGTGGCTTTTACAGAGATGTGAGAGGGAGCAGAGAGCTGAAACAGGAGCGAGAATCACTGAAGAGGCCCCACGAGGCCCTCCTAGAGACCCAGATGATTACCAAGCTACCGTTGCCTCTGTAATTCTTCATACATTAAGACACACGGTTGAAAGGAATTCCCAAACACAAAAACAGAGCAAACTTCAATGAGTCTCTCTTTCTTTCCTGATCTAATTATCGCTGCCCCCATAAACGCTGTTATATTCATCATAGTGCTCAGTATTTATAGGGTCTGTTTTCATCATAGTAATAATGTCACTCTGGAATTCCCATGCAGAGGGAGAGAGACATACATCATAGAGTATATAGAGGAAGCAGCTGGAGATGTGGAGGGCTGCTTCTTGGATCCAGATATCATTTGATGTGAAGAAGGCCACAACAACAGGACTGCTCCACCACCTCCCTGCAAATGCCCCCCTGTTTTGTCTGGACTTTCCCCTGCCTCTCCACTGTGGAGTCTCCAGATAGACGGGGTTCAGCTCGGCGCTAACCTCTGATCCTTGTCTGGGCCTTGCCTCGGTCCTGGAGCTGGCACAGAGCCTGTCCCACTTTCTTAGGCCTTTTGGAGCTTGGAAAACCTACACAAAAGCATTAATCTTCCTTTCTCATTTGTTTTCTTTCTGTATTAATAGTCTTTCTGTCTTTCTTTCTTTCTTTCTTTCCACCACACAGCTTTTCAAGTCTGCATCCAGCTAACTCCGCTCTCCTGTTCCCTCTTTCAACTCTCCATCTCTCTCTGCCCCCCTCCACTGCCAACCCACCCCTTTTCCAAAAGGAGCGCACTGCCTCCTTTTCTCTGCCCCCACAATGTTGCTCCCAGTATTTGGGTATATATTTAACACCCACATGTGAGGCCTGGTGAAAGTGCCTGGGGAATGGAAAGGAAAACAAGCATGCCCTCTCTCCCGGCCCTTTAGTGCTGGTCTGCTATAAATACCTCCGGGTGGCGCGCCGGTTCCAGCACCAGTGGCATGGGAACCTCTCTCCCTCCTCCGGTCCATTGCCCGGCCACTCAAGACCAGTCTGGGACGGCTTTAGCTAGCAGGCTGCTTAAAGGGTGGGTGCGTGGGTAGGTGTGTGCAATATGGGCGGTGTAGGGAAAACCGTTTGCAGTGCTGTGGTGGTCTTCCTGCATGTTTTGTCTGCTTCTCTGAGGAGCATCCCTGTGTCTTCTCCCTTTCTCCCTTTCCGTCATCTCCCTTTTCAAAAGACTTCATGTATACTGCATTTATGCTGTTTTGCCTTATGAAGATTGTATGAATATGTGCTTTTCAAACTGTTAAAAAGAGATCCCCTTTTCTTCACTGCGGTGAAGCGTTTGTTATGTTACTCCCCCAAAAATTGATTTAGACTTTTCAAAGGTTTGTTCTTCACAGTGCTGTCTCTCTGTGTCGATGCACGACAGGCTCAGCTCATATTTCCAGAGTTTGAGATAATAGTTTTAAACTGACAGACTAAACATGTCTCTCCCCGGCTGTTCCACTTCTACAGAGTAAATAGTTTTATGTGCACAAACACGCAAACTGGGTGACTGACTTAGTCTAATGATTATTTCTTTTTGGTTTGTGGGGGTTCAGGAGAATTTTGCTAGGTTGTAAGTTAAAGGATATGGGCGTAAGGCCTCTTGCTTTCTCTGCCTTTTCTCACAAAAAAATGTTGGTTAGCTGTTATTTTTGTACAGATGCAGCGCAGACAACATCCTCGTGCTGTATGCCTCATCTTGTGTTTTAGCCCATGAATATACTGTTTATCGTATAGATTTAGTCATCAATAAATATTGCTATTGATTTTTAAAAATAGATTGTGTCAGTTAAAAAAAAAGAGATACTATACATCAAAGCATTTAGTTTGGTCATTTAACCGAGTCTACAGATTAAATGTCTCTGTTCCCTTTCCCCCCTCACACCTCTTAGCATTCTCCCTATGTCTCTTTTTCTCTCCCTTTCTTAATACTCTCCTTTCCTCTCACCCACCCCTACAAGGCTCACTTGTTATTTTTTCGTACAAGGTCCTGTAATTAAGTTTGACATAAGCACAGGGATTAAATATGCGGTTGAGGAGGGAGAGAAAGGAGCTCTGTTACAATCTCAAGGCCAGCTGTAAAATGGAACCAGATTGCGACACTTGGAGTTGGAAAGTTTGGGAAAGGTGCCGAGACTGGAGCTGTGTTCTACTAACAACGGGATCTGAGTCTTTCTCCAGCTTTAGGGCAGCCAAAAGACTAGTGAGTGTCCAGCCAAAAGAGCTAATATTAAAAGTCCTTAGGCAGCCGACGAACACTCCAATGATCATTTCTTTTTCAGCTGAAAGACTGCCATCTCCTCCAGCTGAACATTAACCATTGTCTGTCCAATCAGATGACTGATAACCTTACCCCAGCCAAAATCCCTGCTGCCAAAATAATACTAGAAAGCAAAATAGTTTACTGCACATTTACAATGTATCGTTTCATTTAAATCTATGGTTAGTCATGGATTTTAGAAACCTTTTTTGTTTCGTTTGTTGAATCTCTCTTTACATCCCGACCGCAGTTAATAAACCAAATACTCGGACAAAAAAAAGATAACCCATCTGGTATCTGTGGCTGTCGCAGGTCTGTAATAAGCCTGTCAGTCATTTCATGGGGCCTGACTGAAATGATTGAATGGGCTACCTGCCTGTCTACCTGCCTGCCTGTCGGCATCCTGCCTACATTGCGCATCACCAAAGTCCCCTGCAAGCTGCTAGCCTGACAGCTGTGAATACTAACTATAGTCATGTCTGTTGTTTAGGTGCATTATGATAATTTTGGGGGAGTGGCTTTGGAAGGGGGCCTGAAGGGACGTGCTCTCAGTGTTGCCGACTTGGTGACTTTCTCACTAGATTTAGCAACTTCTGGAGCTAGTGCTGCTCGCTACTTTTATTGGAAAGGAGTTAGCAACACTAGGCTATATTTCAGTTGAATATTCTCAAAATCTATTTTGCTGTCTTCAATGTTTCCGAGAACTCATTTGTCTGCCAGTTTATACTTAGTCACCAAACCGGATAAACAATGTACCTGATTAAAACCAGCTGGTAACTGAACATCTAAAGTAAAAGACACTAAAATAAATATGTTTACAGGTAACCAAACGAGCCTTATAAGTGAAGACAAAAAGAGCAATTACACTCATAACCCCTGGCTGGGTGGAAAGAATGGAAAAGTGATTGTAACTCTTAACTATAATACAGCAGGAAAAACCATTTCCCATGCTATCACTCAATCACTGACACCAAATATAGAAATATAGGCTAAGATCAGCCCCCAGTGCACCAAGCGTGTCGATAGGATTTTCTTCTGTTCTGAACTCTGAGAGGTCTCACATGGAACTTTGCATTCTTAAATAACTCCGGCAAACGCTTTAATCTTAATGAGTCTGAACAGCAAATCTCTCATCTGCAGCAAAAAGGATTAGGAATGCAGAAAAAAAGACTGCCGTTCCACTTTGATGAATTGTGTTTAGAAAATCCCTGGGCTTGAAGTTCCCCCAATGAACAAAGCGTTAGGCGAGAACGGATGCTTTTAAACAACACAACTTATCTGAGAAAAACAGAACATGCATTTAAGTGAAAATACAAAAGCAGAGCTGATTCGACTCCTCTGCAAATGATAAAAGTGAAAAACTCTTTTCCTCAATCCACTTCGCTACTTTTGGAATCAAACCTGGAGTAGCTTTGCACAAATTATGTGCATTGTGTTTTCAGTGCTTCATCAGTGGTGTGTTTATTTATTCTGCATGATGCATTCTGCCATTGTTAAGCATAAATAAATGAATTCATAATTTGTTGCCTCTCGGTAGAAGCACTTGAAGTGGGTGATGCAGTGATGAAGAAGGGAGTTGATGAACAAAGACAGTTCCGTGCCAAGAGGTGTTACTTCCTAAACCACAGAAACTCCAGCTGCTTCCAGTGCAGTTTTTCTCATCGCTTAAAGAAGACCAACTTTTTTAACCAAGTGTGAAAATGCAGTTAGTTAAGAATGCTATTATGCAGAGGTGTTTATTTGTATTTGATTAATACATTATTGATAATATGTTAATGTAATCCAAATCAAAGCAGTTCAGCGTTTACTTGATTAATTATTACTCTGTGGTGCAATTTCCCCAAACAGTCTCTCTGAGTGGTAGGGGTTAGAGCAGTAAGCCTCTGGCTAGTTCAGACTGCTCAAACTACAAAGAGCCTTACTGCACTGGGACCTGCTCTTGGTTCCCCATTTCCAACCCCCACCCACCTCCCCAAATGCCCCCGGGCCTTTAAAAAAACTACTCTGGATGATTTTTTTGCTGTATTTATTTTACCTTTCTTTCCAAATCAGCGCTCTCCTTTGTTTCCTGTAATGGACGTAAAAAGAAGATACTGCAGATGCAGGCCAGACATACAATCCAGATTAATGAGAAAACACCATCATGCCAGATATATATTTTACTGGTATAAATGAGAATATCACCAGGGTGTAATTTTTTAATACATATACATAATTTTCTTTCTGCTCAGCACAAGTCTCTGTATTGCAAAGACATCAATGTCGTGTGTGTGTCGAGTAGTGATACATATTACCATGCACTTGACCTGTATTGATCCCCCAGTAGGATGCTACCCACTCCACCACGTTGAGCCTAAACATCTGGTCACCAGAGTGCTCCTTTGAATGACAGATAACATCTGGGAAGTCTGCTGCTATCACAGGAAACAATGTCCCTATCGCCCCTTCTCCACCCCTCTATCTCTCTTCACTCTCTCCCCCTTGTCCCTCTTTCCCCATGTCCTGCTCATAAGCACATCCCTCTCATTGATTTCCCATTAACCCCTTCTAGACTGTGAGTATCTGCCCACCCAGACACCAATGGATTGATTACCAACATAATGGCATCACTATGGCTACCTGTTCTCATCAGTCTGGCCAGGCCTGCAGGCTGGTCCAGTCCATGTCTGCTGCACTTCTCTGTCTTTCTCACCATTTGCTATTTTGCTCTTCACTGTATTTTCAGTACTTCTTCCCTTCCCTCCTCCCTTACTTCCTTTCTTAACCTCCTTTCCCCTTTCTCTCTTCCTCTTTGTTTGTCTTCCATGTTTCCTCAGCCTTTACCTCCTTTATTTTCCTCTCAAACATTCTTGTCGGCATCATCATCTGTCCTCAGCATCTTCATCCTCCTCTCAGTTCCCTGTTAATATTCAGCATCGGGTCACACATATAGAATCACTATCTGTAGCACAGTACTCGATGTTCCCGTTTGCTTTCACAATACCATGATGAAACACGTGCGTGTGTGCAGATATCTCACTCTATGAGCTTGCAGGTGTGTGTTGATTAGTGACATTGAGTCCATCAGTTTGCAATTCATTTTAGACAGGAGTCTGAGATGAACTCCTCACATTTAGTTGCATTCGAATAGCAATGCAACTTTGGCTTAAATTACTATGAATGCAGACTAACTTTTGAAAAATACTCGCCGGTGCTTTTACAGCAGATGAAAAAATTAAAGTTGTTTCTGTGTGTGGGTGGCTGTATTGATGTGTGCATATGTTTAGATTTTCTTCTTTTCTTGTTGAACAGACTGCGTGTTAAAATATATACTTACATGAAAGGCTTCCGTCATATCTGTATTTCCTCCCTCACTTTGGCAGAGATAAAGTAAACGTGTGTTTGTTAGGTTGTGTTTCTGAGCCACAACGGAGGCAAGTTAGAAAAAGCCCTTCATTTAAGCATGGCGTGCCTCCATCAGTCCTAGTCTCTGATGTACAAAGAGCCCAGAGGAAGGAGCTTCACAGCTGTTTGTAAACTATGAGAACAGGAAAGGTCAACAAAGTAATGCAGTGCGTTTTTTGTAACGCATTTTTATCTCTCTCTGTTCCATAGTGAGACAGCAGGGCTGTATCCTGCCTCAGTAGTAGTGGTGCATTTAAATTACTGTTCTTGCCTGGAGAATAATGGTGAAAGCATAACCCTATTGTATTCTTTGATAAACTCTGGAAAATGCATGGTATAAGCTGAGGAAGAGGCGCGGTTTAAGGGCACAATTGCCTTACAAATCCACCATGGCAAAGTTTTTCAGAGAGAGAGAGAGAGAGAGAGAGAGAGAGAGAAAGAGACAGACAGGGAGGAAGAGAGTGGTGAGAAGTAGGGGAAATGTGGAATTGAGAGTTGAGGGAGAAACATAAGGGAGAGGGAGAATTCAGCATGTGGTAGGGGGGTCTGTGTTGCAGGGACATGTGTTATCTCTGGGTGCAGAGGTCTTTGTTTGCAGGGCAGAGAGGTATACATTCCCTCTCCATGTCAGCGCCTTTATTTAGGGCTCAGCACAGAGGGGACAATAGCAAACTAATCCACTACTGAATCAGGATTAATATTCAAGCTGCAAATATTAATTCACAGCCAAAAGGAGGAAATGCAGAATATGTCAAAATGCTCAAACAAATAAAGAACAAAAAGCCCAAGATCCTTGACCAAAAATTCCATCCCGAGTCTTTCAGGAGTGCATTATTTTTACTGGGTCCATACAGTCTCGTCTCAGCATACTGTTTGATTTCTGTATTAATCTTCATAATGATTTTCTATAGAAGAGCGAGGGCTGGGGGAAGCTGAAGAGCTGCATGTTGTTTTTGGCTATTCTCCTCACTAAGCTCTGGATTTAAGATCTGGATTTGAATATTTATGATAGAAAATAATAGAGGTTATAAAAATAAGTCCCTGCAGAGCTGGGCTGTAAGTTATAGGGGTAAGCAATGCCTCCCACATCAAAGAAGCCTGGAGATGTTGGCCAGTAGTTTGATGCTTGCGAAAGCCTATAGCTCTTCAGCCCAGCCTAGCAGAGTGTGGCTCTGCTGAACACACATGATCCAAAAGTGTCACTCACTATCAGAGTGGTCATGAGCTCCCAAAATTTAGTAAAATTTAAGTTCTTAAGTTCAATTCGGTTTTGTCTACCTCAAAACAAGAGAAAACAAATCTGCCATCGGGGGTGAGATCGTTTGACTTGTTTCAAATATAGTTTCACTTGTTTTGAGATTGAAACAAGTGACAGTATTTGTAACTGACAGGTGGATTACTCCTCTAGTTTCAACATAATGTCACTTGATCCAAGAAAATGTTTTAAGTATGCTAGTTTGCATTTGAAACAAGTGACACTTTGCCTCCCGTTTGACAGCTTTTTCATTTTTCATAGAATACTGAGATGTTGAGGCTTTTGACGATGATATTTTGGAGAACTGTGGAAATGAAATGCTCTCTCTGCTGTTCTCCTCTTGAGCGTCTCAGCAGCAGGGCAGAGCGACCTGTCCCCACAACAGGAGGAGTTAACATGGACTTCTCAGGAGCACAGCCTCACGGTGTTGTGTGATAGAGAAAATGTTTGATAAACACTGATTGTTTGCTAGTAACACTGTACTAATAGTCCATTGCTGTCAATTCTGTTGTATAATGACAGACCACATCATTCAAATTGAGGTGTTGAATATTTCACCCACCAGTCTCAACATCTTGACCTTTTTTACATTTATTTTTGTCCCACATGACCATGAAAAAGAGAGGAGATTGAATAGAGTTTTTACACTGGATTAATGCTTTAGTTTTGTCCAAACAAGCGAGCATGCACATCCACAACACACCCCTTTCAGCTCTCACACACACACACACACACACACACACACGCACAAGCACAGTAATCCCACACTAGGGGGTTGAGGCCTGTTGTATACTGGAAAAAACATTGTGATGTTCAAAAGGGCTTCACAGAGGCTCTAACCATTGATAAGGTCTAATGTGATGAGGGACTGTAAACTTCATCTTTTATACATGGCACCATAATGTGAAAGGTCAGCTTATCTTAATCCTCAAATCTGCAGCATCCAGGCCCGTGGCCCCATTTCATGAAGTTAAAGAAACAATCTTGGAGTCCATTCTGAAGACGGCCCTTATTATCTTCTCCGCATGGTCCAATCAGAAGATATCATTAGAGTGTACTATGAATGCACTGTAAGAAATGATTATTTCTCTTTTCTTATTGGCCCCAATCATATCATAGAATCAGCTGGACTGTGTGCTCATAGTGAGAAGCCTTTATTATGTTCAGTGATTAATCATCAAGCACTACCTTATCCCTCTTAGACACACAGCCCTCTGCAGGCCTGGTTCATAGAAGGAGAATGGGGAACATCACCTTCATCAGCACGGTGCTTACCTGATTTTCCATACTCTTTAGTTCACCCTCACTGTTGGCCTTATACAGTAAAATGCTAGAGTGTGTCATCATCTCACGGATATGAACATGGTTTTAAGACCAGTTATTCACTCCGGCTCCGTGCAGAGGACAATCAGTGTTGGGTTGCTTGGTTATAAAGAAGTGCACTATTAAGTTTTGCCCCATCCATTGTTTCCATGTGCGTCTTTAAACGTGCCATACCATCCTGATTTGTCTTGTACTTTTTTTTGATACCCTCTTGATGTGTTTCAATCTGCTCCCTTCCATGACTGCCAACAGACATTTCTCGTTCTCGACTTAAAAAAGATACAATAATAATAATGTGTCCCTAAATTCCAAACAAATTGAGTCTATTACATACACAGTTGTGAAGTGGAAGTCGTAGCATATTTTGTGAATTAACACAGGTCAAAAAGAATATTGTCTCAAGACCCAGTTTGGGCAATTTGTTGTTTAGGAATCCTTTGTTCACTACTGAAAGTGTGTCAAATGTAGACAGATGGTGAAATATTTATTCCTTGACTGCAGATCATATTCGAGTGTTATTGTTTGTTTCGTTTTGTATTCCACCCCTAATTTGCCAGTGGTACAATTTCTCAGGAAGTCTAACAAACACACATCAACTTTAACAAAGGTAGACCCCATCCTGTAGCCTTAATTAATAGGAAATTGTAAACAGACGCATACCTTTCTTTTACGGATTATCCATACTTTATGACTGAATGTTTGAAGTTTTGAGGGATTCTGAATCAGCACTGCTCAAGTGGTGCTCTTATAGGACATTGTTGTCTTCAATTATTTTCAGTTATATTCTCGCCTGTAAGAGGCAGGGGATCATTTATTATTTAAAGATGCAATCGTTGCTGTTTATCTGGGATTTTTAAAACCGGGTTATCTTTTCGCATAGTTTTTTTGATTAAAGGAACAAAGTGTAATAAAGTGCAGTTTCAAACAGATGCTTGTCTCTCTAGCGCGAGAGCTCATCTGCCATTATTGTGATTTAATATGAGCGGTGCCAAGCAGCTGCCGAGAGACGAGATCTAACGAGCATCAGGGATGCTTTAGTATGTACATAAAAGGTCTCGCGCAGACACAAACTGGTGCAGACGTAGGCACACACAAATACACATTTGGTTGCAGACTAACAATCACATGTCTTTATATATATGTGTGGTAGCTAAAATGGTTTACAGAAAGACTCATAGCTAATTGTCTTTGTAGCTGGATTAATCAATCTTCTTGGGAATAAGTAGTGATGAGTGGACCAAATACTGATCAATACCTTTAATCATTTAACTTAACCATCGCAGGAGCAAACACCAAAAAACCAAACAGTTTAAATCAACGTGAACATGTTGAATTCATACACACAGATGATTCGTATCCTGTCTGTTTAGAAGACGGCAAGAAGGAACAGATTCTCAGACTGCAGACCGTCATTCAGTCAAAGTACAGTAGTGCAGTTGTTCAATATATCTTGCTCCAACATCCTTTATTTCATTACTCAATAAAATTGTCATGCACACAGCTTCATCCTCCAAGTGTACCCTAAGAAAATAATCTTTTTCCTGGTTTGAAGTTCCAGACTTGCTACTGAATGTCCTACATATTTTTTTTAACCCCAAAGCCCAACAACTCTTGTTGTGTCTCTCTTATGGTCACTAGTATCCATCCACCCCACCATCACTACCATCACTTACTTCCAATACTTAACTTTACACTGAAGCCGTTGCCCCCGAGACCCTAGTGTTGGGAGATTAGTCCAGCCTCAACTGAAGTAGACAAACTGCAATCAATACCTGATAGAAGCAGTCCAACAGGGTCAGACGACCTTGCTGTATGGCACCCCACGGCAACTCTAGTAAAGTCCTTATAAATTCCGGGTGACTGACCCCTGACGACCTGGGCAGATAAGGTCAGTCTGGCCAGAGTGACCTGGAGCCAAGAGGCCAGTGTCCAGTCAGTCTGGCTGTCCTATAATGAAGTGGCCAGTATTGCCTTTCTGTCACTCAGCAATTACTGGGAGAGATATGGAGCCATAGATAGGTGGTGAATGCACAAGGAGGCACTGGCCACAGAATTACATTCACGAGGCAAAGGAGCAGTAAAGTGACATGTAAACTACTATAATATGGACTGGTAATGACTGGGAGCCAGATGGATCGAAAGGAGTCTGACAACTTCAGTCAGACTGCATTACATGTGTGCATGCAGGCACAGGAACCACTACTGTAAAGCTTATGGTTAATAGCTGCTTTAATAACTCTGATGATTTGCTGAGAGAATAAACAGTCAAGCCGTATAAACACTATTCCATGTCTCCTTCACTGGAAGCAGCATTCTTTATGTTATGCTTAAAATCATACTTCAATTAACTTTTGAATGATTGTTTTAATTCTATTGGCAGATTTATTTAATATATACTGTAAAAAAAAAAAAAAATGAAGTGATCATCAATCATTACTAAATAACTGATAATCTATTCGATCTGATGATCCTAGATAATCAGTCTAGAGGGAGCCATTGATGGAACGTGTCCCAAACGAATTCATGATACAGGTGTAACTTGCAGAGTGAGAAGTGACCGAATTAAAAGACAAACAGACTGACATGCAGGCAGAGGTCAGGCTGCCTGCACAAATACAGGCCTGCGTATGTCAGTGTTTCTCCCATGGCTTGTTGTGCTCCCCGGCACAGGTCAGGGGCTAGGAAATCCCCAAAGCCATCCAGCTGCTGCCATCAGAGACTCTCTACATTCTTCTGTCTGCTAACTATTTAGTTGTCAGTGATTTGGTTAAGTGGAATTGACTTTTATCTGCGGTGTGCTGTGGGGCTGCCACTGGCAATTCAGAATCCCCCTTCCTCAGCTCCTGTCTTAGCCTGGTGTCACATCCAGCACATTGCTATTGGCAGCTGAGCCAGGCCTAATCAATAGCCCAGGTCAGGGATGGCCCGCGGCTCTGCTGTGGGTGGGCTATTGATCCGACGCGCACACTCCCACAGGTCGCCCTGACAAACTGGGAAGTCGTGGCCTCGAACGGAGTGAGTGAGAGAGAGAGCGAGACGACAAATGATCGCTGCTCTCTGTCTGCTGTGACTGCTGACAAAACACTGTTGTTAAAATGTATTTATTTATTGATTATCAAGTAACGTACTGTATACTCTTTATTTAAGATTAAAAGGCAAATTTTTCAAATTGATATTTCAAACAGAAAAGCTGAGCACACATTCAAATCAGGACAGAGAGAAACAGATGCGAGAGCGTCTTAACCATACAAGGCATCTTCTTCCCCTGTCTGTCTGTCTGTCTATCGTTCTTTCTTTCATTCTGCTGTGTAGATCCTCTGTTGTCACTCTTTCAGACCTGTGGCCAATGAGCAAGAGTCTAGTTATTTCTGTTGCAGTTTTAAATGTTACTCCCCGAGCCCCTTATCAGCACCACAATAGGAACTCTTGGGAACAATTAAACATGGGCTTTAACTCAAGTCTAACCACAGAGGTAAAAATAATCGCACAATGTTTCCAAATGGAAGTGGCTTCAAAAGAGCTATTCAGTTATCAGAGAATGTCTGCCTCTCCCGCCTGTATTCCCTAACTAAATCTCTGTCGCTGTGGAACTATTGGAACATATGACAAGCATATTTACCCAGCTTCACAAACCAGGCCCATGTGGAATTCAAAGTCTTTTTTACATGTATTTTTTCCATTGCTGGAATTGACAGTTGAATAAATATGTATTGTCTATTAGACTTTGTTGTCGTATACGGGAGATCCTCTGCAGAACAGACAATTATATATGCCATTACAGGAATATGTCTTGTTCTGGTTGCAGGGAAATTAATTTTCTCCGGAAATCTTTCTCATTTCTCATTTTAAAAGTCTTCACTGGTATGAAAAGAGAAAGTACTCACAGCAGTTAATTTGCTATTAAATGTAATTGTGAAATCATAAGAGGCTTTCCTGCAGTAGTAGCACACAAATAATTATAGATTAATTTTGTTGGCTCTGAAAACAGCTGATTAATTTTGCAGTCTTGATGGTATCGTACTGCTCTGGTTTGCTTCTCCTGAAAGAGATTATGTGCTCGATTTCAGAGTTGAGGCAGAAAATGCAGATGCTCTGAATTGGAACTCTTTCTTTGCTGTTATTATTTACAACTGTGTTTAAATCATGTTTCTTACTTTTTTTTTCTTTCTTTGTTTGTTGTTCCAGGTGATGGTGTCATCCTGACTTGTTCTTCTTGTGACCCGGGAGTCCCTAAATCCCAAACCTTATAGCTTTGGAAAACCCTGGAATTACCTGGAATTCGAGGAGTATATCACCAAAACTTCTTAAGGTGCCCAGGCACCGGATCAATAGCTTTACATTCTCCTTTATTATTTTTTTCTGTATACAAAGAAAGAGACAAAAGTCTGAACGTTAGCAATAGCCACCGGCCATCCACCATTGCTTCGACGAACCTGCTGTGACCAAGAGGGTGTGACCTTTCTGCCTGCTGACTTCAAAAAGACACTTGAAAAGAAAACACAGTCAGAGAGGCTTTCGCGTGGTGGCAACTCAGACCAAAAACCCCATCAGGTAAGGCTGTGAAGTCCCCCTTGCTCCTGCTGTCCAAGCCCTAAGCCCTTTAACTTTGTCAAGGCTTTGAAGCTAACTTGTCCCCAGTCTGTGTCCCCCACACAGTTAGCCTGCCTTCAGAGTTTGTGTAAAGGAAAGGCTAGCTGATAAATGCCCTGCTTTCATGCTCTGCTCACCTGTTTGTTCCTCTCGGGTTAGAGGCTCTGAATATGTTGAGGTTGTTTGGTTGATAGACTCTCCCCCTGGGTCCTTCACTGGCCCCTTGCAGATTTGTGCAATGACCAGCCAGAGCTAGGGCAAATGTGCAAGAAACATGACGCAACTTGGCGTGTGTGACCAGGTGGATCACACATACGTGAGCATATTCTCCCTATGTCCCACTGTGTGGACATGCAAACACATGCTGTACATTCACATACATAACCTGCAGACCAACATATTTAAATGTGCAAAAAGATATTGATATTTTCTATTTCTATAACAGTTGTCAGCGATGGGGTGTGTGAATGTTCTGAGACGTGGATGTTTTTTTGTTTACTAAGGGGACAAAAGTGGTTTTCTAGCTGATAAAATGTCACCGCTGTTTGTGTTTACAGATGGGATGCATGTTATGTTTTGTATGAGTGTGTGGTGTGTATGAGAATAGATGAACAGTATGTGTTTTAGTCTTGTATCAGAAATGTGCAAAGATTGCACATTTCTGATGCATGCGTGCACTTCTGGGCTTCGTAGCACATGGTTGTGAAATTAGTATATCCATTCAGAGCGACATTGAAATTGATGTTGCTCAGTGTCACTCTAGTTTTATTAGGGTCTGGTTTGGTTTCAGATGTTTTGCAGAAGACTGACAACACATTTTCAGTCAGTGATTAAGATTTGATCCCAGGTTATCTGGACTATATTAAATCCTTCTGCTTGATTAGGGAATAGGTGTGATTTTGGATCTTGGAATCAAATAGAGCCAGATATGAGGATATTGAGATTAATCTTTGTACCTGTGTGGCAAAGCCTCCCCCTCCCATCATACAAGAAGTAAAAGTGCTAACTTTAGCTCTTCAGCTTCAGAAATGTGCATTATTTTTGCCTTGAAAATAGGCCCAATTAAAAATAAGAAGATTTTATACAATGATATGAATATACTGTAATAAACAATGACAGTGAAAGCAGCAGGACATACCGAATGTGATGAGTTATGTCGTTAAGGATCTAAAGAGATTTGTTTGAAAAGTTCAAAGTAATTTTACAAAATTTGGGTCACTGAAATTTAGTACCCAGCAGCAAGTCATTGTTTTGAAAGTGAGAATGAAAGAAGAAAAAATAAATAGATAAACAGACTTTTTTTTTTCTGTCCCCTGCATCTTTAAAGATTTTTGAGGGAGAATAGAACACTTAAATGTGCAAGAAACAATATTTATCGTCGCTGAGCTAATTAGGGACGTGATCTAAAATGTATTTGCTATAAAGTGTGATACAGGACCCAAAGGGTCAGCTGCCTCATACTAAGACAAGGATAATACAGCAGGAGTCAGGACTGGAGAGGGCTCCAGTCTGGAGGAAAGCAGCTCCCCTCCCTGGCCTGTGTGCTGATGGAGCTGCTCTCCTTGCCCAGGGCTCCAGGGCTCCGACACTAGACCTTATTTTTCATGTGGGCTGCGCACTGTTCTGCTGCAGTCGGGGTTGCTCCCTTTGTGCCAGCCCTCCCCCTTTAAGAGCAAAAGACATGCATGATTTCATACATGAAAGATATATGTAATTGGACAGCAGGGCCTATGCAATACATTTACAATTCTAAACAGAATACGTTAGGACCAGTTTCCTCTGTCTCGCCCCCTTTTTCTTCCTGAGGAAATGTATTTGCACATATTCACAAACATGAGATCAAAAAAACAGACAAAACACAGGTTATCATTCTTGTTACATGCTTTATATCTCACGGGGATGTTCAAAATGCACAAACACTGCCAATATACTTCGAAATTCCACTTTATCAGTGGGTGGCTCAGGCAGTTGTGTTGTATTTACCAAGAAATACAGAGGAGTCTGGCATGGACTGCAATACATACTTGGCTCGGGTTAGGAGAAAAAAATCACTTTCACCATATTACTCATCTTCACATATGGTTTAGTTTACAATTAAAAGTGTAATCCTATTTAAACCTGTCATGCGTCTCCTCAGTGAAGACATCTTGTTAAATTCAATACAGCTTAAACAGATATAAAAAGTGTCATAGAATCAGTTTTAATCTATATATGCAAACAAGAGAAACACAAAAACACAACTAAATCTGCAGAATAACCATTTTAGATCTACAGATGTATTCATGGTGTGGATAATGCTGACTGTTTGTTTGGTTTGCATTCTCAAATGAAACCACAATATTCAGACTCTACAAACAGAGTGGGGAAATATAGAATTGCATTACATTTAAATTAAACAGTTCATAGTGGGAAAACAATCTGTGTTCCCTTACTTTCAGACTGATTAGATAGTTTTCTCAATCACATTGTGCAGAAATCGGTTTAGTGATATTGTTTGGGTTAGGGTTATGATATGATACGATATGAGAAAGCTTCAATCAATAAAGATCTGCTTCTGCTGCCTTACAAACTGGACACAATGAGGTATTTAACATAGTTCTGTTATGGAAAAAAATATACCTTAAAAATATAAAAATAGCTAATTTAGTCAAACAATCTGTAAATTTGAATTGCAATTCAAGTTCAAGGTGAGCAAAAGACTAACTTTGTGATTCCAGATTAATCCACAAGCTGCGAAGTGAATTAATATGTGTCTGTTATCCAGCACACATTTGATCCTCTAAGCTATGAAAGAGAACATCACATCTCTGTCTGTCATTTGACCACAGGGAGGGTGTAACCTTTTGGAATTCAAAGACAATTTTTCATGTTGATATGTTTTGCCTTCATAAGCAGCAAAACAGCGTGTTTAACTGGATTAGATTGAGTTGATATTATACAAGGTTGTAGAGACGCACAACAACACAAATTGTTCAGTGATCTGACAGAATCCGAAGTGGTATTAAGCTGTTGCTAATTTCTTCTAACAGAAGGTCAGTCACACTCATGGTAATGCCTGCGTGCATGTTAACACAGTTAAGAGAGGACCATAGCCCCTTGCTGCCATGAGTCCCTCTCTAGTTCTGTGTCTCATACACAGTAAACAGACAGACAGACAGTGTGTGCTTGAATTAGTTGGAGGGTAGTATTTCTGCCACAGGAACGAGGTCAGACGACTGTTATGCGCGTTCAGAAATTCATAACAAAAAGGGATCTTGATAGGAAACCTGGCCTTGCTGGCTGGATGTGCAGGTTGCAAGGACACAGGTGTCTACCTCGTGCCTGGTATGCGAGGCCTCTAACTGCCAGCGTGAAAGCGCTCAGTCCAAGATGAAAACTCACCTGATGTGCATTTCTCTGACTTCAGTATTGCACATGAATGTAGTGAATGCAGTAACATGTCAGAGGTGAAGAGAATGTGTGGTAGATGGACTAGTGCAGGGCTAGTGGTGTCAGGTCTTAGCCCACCCCTCCTGTAGTGTGCCTGTCATGTTAAAGTACATACCTTCATTAACTCCCTTAACGAGCTCACACCTAAAAATGGAACAGCTATCCACTCGGATAGCTGTTCCACTCACCACTCACTTGGTTTTATTGGCTCCAGGAACACTTAAGGCTATAAGGGGAGGGGGCTCACGTCCACTGAGGTATTTAGAGCACAGGGGCCAAAGCAATTGATGGACAGGCAATGCTCCATGACCCCTACCCTCTCAAACTCACCACCCACAGCAATGGGTGGGATCGGCTGCCACAGAGGCAAAGTTTGGGAGAGCAGCTAGGGCTTAAACATCCATAATTCAGCCTCAGTTGCTTTGACCATCTAAAATTACTCCCACACAACCCGAGGTGGCTTTTGGTCCAAGGGGCTCCTTCCCAGCTCTGTAGGTTTGGGCACATGAGGCTTCAGATGAGCTTTGTTCCAACTGTTTCTCAAGACGCTGCACAGCATATATCTCTGCACCAGCAGGGCGTTGTGTGGAATAGTGTAATGAGAGTTGTTGATTTCCACGCCTGTGAAATGCTGCATGATCCCACCCATGTCTGCATTCACTTCTCTCACTTGTTTGAATGGCAGCCCATTGAGAGTGGGGTTGTTAGCACCTGAATGTGTCTACTTCAGTGTCAAACACGGAGTATGTAAAGGACAAATCTGTCGTTTTATCCATTGTAGTTAGGATACTCGTGTCCATTGTCTTAATTATATACAATATTCATCTTTTTTTGGTCAATCAGTATCATTGTTGTCCACATATTAATTCGTTGATTTGAACTGTGAAACTCATTTTATCTGATTATTTCTCCAGTAATCAGCAGTTGGGTGTGTCATGGCGTATTTACAGCCTTTTAAACGTAATACTGTTATACGTTATTTAAAACGGTGTACGAAATCTATTAAATCCCTCCCCTTATTATTTAACTGGTGCCTTTTTTTTAATGAATTATCAGAGAACGAACTTGGAATTATTGTCGTCTTGTTTGACCCAAGCCATGCGATGCGGAGGCATCCAGCGGCTGTGTGTGTGACGCAGGATTTGGATTTGACCCCTGGCGATATCGTAGATCTGTATTTGCCTTCTGTGTCGCTTCCACCTGTCATCTTTCATCTCGTCTTGTTGTTCGGGGGCTCTTCTCCACATCAACGAAAATTACTCTCTTTAAGTTTGTTACATTCAAGTGCAAGATGCAGCAAATAAGTGGGTTCGTTTGAATGGGTTCGGCGTGGGGGGGGGGGGGGGGATCCGGGATTCTTCCCCCGTTCTGTTCTGTTCGGGTCGGTTTACCAGCAGCTAGTGTTGCTGTTGCCTGGAGTGGTCATATGGCTCTGATTTGGGATTCCTCTGTTTCAGCGAGCCTCTCCAAAGCGCGTAAAACCCCACCGGTCCCGCCTGTCTCTCACCCTGTGACAGCAGCTCTCAGGATTTCTCCATTATTCACATGTATCCCCGACCTGAGATATATGCATTATCAGAAGGCCTGATCTGTGCGTATTTCTTTTTTTTTATTAAGGATGTACACCTCAAAAGGATTAACAACATTACATATTCATTAGGAAATTTGGTGTGAACCGCTGATAAATTGTAATACTGTATTTCCAGAATTTTTAACACTTGCTTTTATGTGTTGTTTTTATCAATATTTATTTTGTGTTCTTGCCCATTTGATTTGACTGTCTTTGCCACTCGTGAGCTTGGAATCCATTCCTGGGTGCACTTGTAAGATATTGAGATCTGACGGCGACCAGTAGGCAAACTGCTAAGGCATATTCATTTGAAACACACAAAAAGGTGAAAATAAAAGGCATATATAAACAGAACCTTTTAATTACATGATCTAATATGTGATACTATCAATAACTGTGGGAAAACAAATTAAAAATGATGATTTTCTTACAAAAATGTATTATACACTTGAAGGTGGTGAGGTGTGATGAGGCTGGACTGAGGCTTGGCAGGCTCGTGTACAGTTTGGTGTTGTTGTTGTTGTGTCTTTGTTTCATTGGTTTTGGGAAGCATTTGTACCTGTGCACTTTTGTAATAATAGTGTAATCATAATAATACGTCAAAATTGATATTTTTCTTCATGTTCTAACTCGTTTAAAATATGATGCGACACCGTGACACCCCCCAACCCCCCCACCCCTCTCTTCTCTCTCTTTCGCTCTCTCTCTCTCACACACACACACACACACACACACACCATCCTACATGCACACAAACACACCCACACACACACACGCACACACACTTACTGGGGATGGAGGGAGTGAGACAGAAAGAGAAAGCCACGCTCCTTTTTTTTTCTTTTGAGGAGGGTGGTGGTGGTGTTCTCTTTTATTCGACTTTATCGCACCGGTCAGAATGAAATGATCCGGACATTCAAGTAAAGTCAGCGAGCATCGGACATTTTGGATGTTCCACGACATTGTTCACATATTGACAGACAAATCCAAACGTCCAAACTGTTGTTTTTTTAATAATGCAAGGGATCATTAATAAGGTAGTACTGGCAGGGCGAGTAAATGGATGAGAGAGAGGGGGGAATTGATATGCCTTTTTGTTTCTCATGTAAATGAGGCAGACTGACCAGACGGCCGCTCGTCATTTTTTTATTTATTCTAAACTCTAAAATCAAACAGCAGCAGGAAACAAGTCCTGTTTTTTACTTCAACTTGCATTCAGAAATATGATGTCAGGTTTGCTCCTGTGTTGCTAGTTTGAATACGATCCAACATTAACATGTATAAAACAATTTAATATTTTCGTTCGAAATATTTGAATCTCAAGATGCAATGTTAAAATAGGTCAAAAAAATAAAAAATAAAAAACGGGCAAATGATACATAGATTTTTTTTCAGGAGCATTTTAATATTGTTGTTTTCATTTCAAGAGGACTTACTGTGAGTCAACCAAAAATAAATTGAAACGTAGCCTATTGTTATAAACAGCCATTAAGTGAACAAATAGAAAAATAGTAGCCAAAACATTCACATAATAAGACATACAGAACATCTGGAACAAATAAACAACACAAAAACAAACAAAACAAGCAAAAAATAAATAAATAGAAATGAAATTAAAAAATCACATCAACACACATGCGTTTAACATAACAGCATTTTAAAAACGTCTTTAGAAAATATCCACAAATATGAACAGTGCAAGTTGTATTCACTTATTTACTGTATGGATACATTTCTGCATGTCTAATAGCGTTAAACCCACTTGAATGACGAATAACTGATACATATGACGAACAACAGCAAATACAATTATTCATGTTGTATTTCAGTTTAATACAGAACGCTACACACAAAAAATGTCCACCTTTTATCCACCTCAAGAACGTTCTCTGCCAAACATGACATAAGGATGAAAATAGGAATCAACGAGGCCACAGGCGGATGCAGCACTGGGATATTTTCAAATAGTGCTTTAGCAAATAAAGTCCAATAAATAAAATGCATAAAAGTTGTGGTTTGCAAAAATCATGTTTCCTTTTCACCAGGGACATATGCTTTGATGCCATGATGGTAGAACATGCTGCATCTAAGTCACAGACAAATTGTAACAACTCTAAAAAAAAATGTTTACAAAATGTTCGCTTTTTTTATTTAACAATGTATTTTTTTCTGAGTGTAGATTTGGATATTAACTGTGCCGATGTTTGCATTTTTCTAATTATGCCAAGTTCAAGTTTGATCTGTGTTTCCCTCCTCGTCCCTACCGAATAGCATTTAAAAATGATGGCAGTTTCGGTCAGTGTATGCACGAGTCATTCATTATTTCACCGACTGTTTTGGTGAAATGTTTATCTGAAATGTTTGTGATCTCTGTCTCGGTTAGTCTGCATCTGTTTTGACCCCGCAACAACTCGACCATGTGGATTTACATCATTCACACGAGAGGCAGTTTAATATATGATGTTGGCCGGAAAGGCAAAGACCAGCTGGTCCGCAGGCGCTTGGCTCCTGTAAAGGAGTTGATGCGCTGCTTGATCCCAGTGGTCAGGCTGAACATAAGAGGGCGCTCCCATTGCACCTGGCTGCGCTGCCCTATCCACCCCAGAAACACGGAGAGCCGGACACCAGCCTCTCATATGTGCAATGTAGTGGTGTACAGCGCAGTTTGATTCAATCGAGGATCATACAAAGACAAACAACCACTAATGGGATAATAAGAGCATAAATTATATTTTCTTAAAATTCAGATTGAACGTTTTTTCCCCAACAAGTTATACATACCAATTGCTGTAGCCTACTTATATGCTATTAATTGAAGTAATTATAAAAATGGTTTTATGTGGATCGTCTCTATTTCACAAACAAAAAATAGGCTATAGTGAGTTAAGTCCCTCGTAGGAAACTTGGGCTACAACCCTCCTAAAACTATTATCAGTCCAGCTGAGATTCCAACCAACAGGCGCTGCATGTCACAAGTTTAAGGCGTCTTTTCATTAACCTCACCACCAAAGTAAAATACCAATTTATTTTTCATTAAAAAAATAAGTCCAGCGTTTGGTCTGTTGTGTCCCACTTCGAGCTTCCAGTGCACCTTCTCTGTGTTTTTATTTAGAAATATTTTCATAGTATAATCTCACCCAGATTGCGTCCTAAAGAATGTCTGATGCCCTTTTCATCTCTGTTTACCATAGCCTGAATATATGACTGACACCCTCCTTGTTAATATTGCAGCCTATAAGCATCTTAAATCCCCAAATCCTTCGGAATATAATAGTCGTTATCTCTTTATAAAGTTATAGGACTTTTCTCGATTGCAGCTTTTATCTTTAAATACTTTCACCCCTGCTCATTTCCTCTGTTTCCTTTTGTGCTTTGTCTGGGATTGCGCATGCATCCGAACACACGCGTGCACACGTGCCCGCGCGCACACACACACACACACACACACACACACACACACACACACACACAATAGCTCATATATAGATAACATAATATAAAGTTTAATTTAATTTAATGACTTTGGAATACATATTATATATCTACAAAAACGTAGACGAGTAGTGCGCATGGGTCTGCGGAATCTCCGGCAGAGTCCCGCTAGAAACGATTCTGGGGCTCTGCCCTCTGTCATACAGGCTACACTGTGATGGTCAAGCGCTTTTATGTGCCCCACAACGACACAGCATTTTGCATTTCAAGCTATTCTGCCTTTCTTTGTCATATCCACGGGCTGTCATAGCCACAGGTTGTGTTGAATTTGCAATGCCACTCATCGATGTATGCCTATTGAGGCTGGCACGTGGACAGTTATCCTTCCCACAGAGAGGCGCAATTGAACGCTGGTAACACAAAAGCTTCAGACCCTGTCAGTTCCCCCCTTTCTCCCTTTCCAGTGATGCATAGGCCCTGAAAGCATCAAGGCCTCTGTCTGGCGGGTCTTCTTTTGATTTGGCCTACACCATACTCAATATGGCCACTGATGGAGTGATGTCAATCAGGCCTTTGCATAAATTTGTAAACTGAAGTTTGCATTGTTATGCTTTAGGCGACTGACTGGCTCAAAGCTGCCTCCTACAAGCCTCAAATTACACCCGACTCTTTTATTATCTCGTAGCCCCTTTAACTCCTCTCGCACGCTATTTTCAACCTATTCATTTTTACAATCTCTTCTTCCCGAGAGAGCAGACACGCACACATCCTCGAGATTCCTGCAGTCTGCCTCTCACACTGCAAAAATGCGAGCTGCTCGACGGGGCGATGCAGTTTTCTTGTTTATTTATTTTTCTGAGAGAAGAATGCCACACAGCACACGCTACAGTGCTTAAAAACAGGTATTGGTGCCTGCCTGGGCTTATGGATGGCAAGTGCTGAGGAAATGCCGTGTTACAGCACAGCCTATTCGAGCAGCAGGGAGAGAGAGACAGAGAGAGAGAGAGGCAGAGAGAGAGAGAGAGTTGGGTCTTGGTCATAGGCTACAATATAATAAGTTTGATTTTTCATATATGCTCTTCTAAGGGATATAGCCTATGCTGTTGGATCTGTGGAAACGCCGCGTCCCATTGGGGTTTCACAACCTTTTTAACCTTTGTCAAAGGCCATTGGAAAATATAAAATATAGCCTAACATTTCATCAACCATCTTCCCCTCTACAACATCACGATTAACATATCAGTTGTGTGCAATCTTGTAAAACAAAAACTGGCATTCGATTTATCTGTGCCATGCATTTCTATGCAACACACGTCTGAAAAAGAAAATATCTATCGTTTTATTAACCCAGTTATGGCTTATCTCTTATGCACTGTTGTATTATGGCCACGTTAAGCTCTATAGCATGTTTGGACACTGTTTGGATTCGAGTATATGTGCCGTTACCAATTAACTCTGTATCGGAATTCACTATAGGTGCAGACTATCAAATCCGTATTGTTTCAATAAACATAGCACGTTATGTGATCAGTAAGAGCTGCTACTTGCATTCAGTGGACCGGGACTCTATATGGAGCTGTTTGCACAGAAAGTGTGCGTACCGAGAGTGAGGGATTGTCCATTTCCTCAGAGAATCAACAATAAAATTATCATAACAAAGAGCACTGAGACACTCAAAGGTTGCTTTTTGCAATACAGTCTTTTCATTCGGAGGAAACGAGAGGACATCAGTTGCAGAGGCGAAGTGCTTTACGGAGAGATTATTAGGAAAAACAAAACGAGAGAACCGCAACAACTGTTACGTTGGTATTGATCATAAAGGCGTTTAGAAATTCCTAATCACGAAACATCAAAAAGGAGATGACGCACTGACCATCTGGGCTCCATGTCATAATATCAGAAGAACTGTAGAAAATTGAATGCAAACAGGCCGGAGCTGACCAAACGCCTTCATACAACTCTGTCACGTTGTCCCACATTTATAGTGTTATTATTATTTAAGGGAGCCTACATGTATTGACAGCGTGTCCCCAGCAGTTTCGTAATAGATATAACGATAACCTGTTTCCCCATCAGCCCCGCGTGTCACAGTTCTACGTACAAGGGTAAGAACTATAGACCCATTTATATTTTCTAAACACCCGTGACACATACTGCAAAATTTAAATAAATTGTCACACCCATATAGAATACAATAGGGCTTCAACAAGTATTTCTAAAAAGAGCTGGACTTGCTTTGCATACTGTAGACTACTAACACAAAGCAAATTTCACTAGAATAATATTTCAAACTCTGTGCTGCGAATGCCCTAAAACTACTGAAATAATTAGTTTATTCAATTTTGCAAAAGTGTTATAAAGTCGTATCCTGAATCTGAACAGATATTTTGAGCTGACAGCAAAAAGTATTACGTCTTTCATCTCCGTCGTACTTTCATATGGCATATTTCAGAAAGCCGATTTTCACTTTTTAAAACGTAGTTATGATTCTTAATGTTAGTTTTATTCAAATGAATCTATGCACACAACCTATTTTGTGAGTTTAGTAACACTCTAATCTTTAATAAAGCAGTCTTTAGTCTTCTCTTATTAAGCCTACCATCGTTAAATTCATATTTTGATGCAATTTAAACAAACACTGGGGTTTCACTGTATGCTGCATACAGGTTGAATCACGTCACGTTAGTCAAAGTTAAAATTTGGATACGCATAAATGTCAACTTCAGTCTCTGATCAAATATGACTATTTATCTTCATGCTTAAAAAAATATATATATTAACTAACGCAAATACAGTGACAGCTCTGATAATATCCAGGTGCCACTGTACTTACAGTGAGCTCTGTTCATTACAATAGGACTCCGAGGCAGCCTATATGTTGCTGATACAGTAGCCTACACTTTTACATACATGTAGAACGTGCTTTCATTTTTCGGCAAGCGTTTGTTTTCGTTGTTTACAAACACGGGAGTTGTTTACATATTTACAAGTGTAAGCTACTAGGCTGAAGGGTAGGCTTGCGTGTTTCCAGTTTAGTCACCACAGTCCCCGTAACTCGGTTATGTATTTCAATAAGTTGTCCAAACGGAGACTGTAAAGTAACTACAGAAAACAGCCCCGTGTGCAGCTTTGACGCGACTAAAATGACAGACTTAGGTCGAAAGAGACAGAATAAAATAAAGCGAGATCGCTTATGTACTTTTAGTGGACGGAGTAAATGCATATCTTTGATTTAGAAAAAGCAAAAACCGGGAGAAAAACGTCTGAAAAAGTGTCAAAAGGAGCGGAGGAAAAGCTATGGCTATAGCGTCGGGCTTTGCCTGCTGCGGCTGCCTGCTCCAGCTTTCACCGCCTTCCGTCTCATCAAACTCTTACTTTCCGCTGTTCTTAATTCCATATTTTCAATTCCTGATCATTACTTTACTCTTTTTTTTTCTACTTGTATCTATCCATCCCTCCCTCCCTCCCTCTTTCTCCCTCCCTCCCTCCCTCTCTCTCCCTCTCTCTCCTTTGCTGAATCTTATTGATCCAGAAGGCGGCTAATTAGCCCTTCCCTTCGTGCCTGTGTAATGAAGCACATGCGCACTGAATTAATCACAGCCATTTTTTGCAGGAAACTAATTAGCAGGAATAAAGATCCAAAGAGTTTTTTCTTTTCAATCATCAGATCTCACTTTCACCTCTTCCTCGCTCCCTCTAACACAAGACTCATCGCCTGCTTTGCATCCAAATTATTTTTATATTGCCTTTAACAACTAATAGTAGCCTACCTACTTCGGTTTTTTACACTCCGCAACAACAATGATCTTTCTTTTACCACCCTAAGCGCAAACTGACCAAAAGGGGACTGCCTTGATGGGATCTTTAGCTAAATCATCTCAATACTGGATTAAAAAGCGAGGATCACAAAGCGGCAGCGAGAAATTGTAAGTTTGAACTTTGCGTTTGTCTCTTTTCCTTTCTGTGTTTCCACGATCCTATTCTTTTCGCTGTAGACTTATCTGAATCTCTTTCCCTATCTGTTCGTAGTTTTACGTGTAGCGGAGCTGGCTATTCTCACATTGTGAGAAATGACTAGCGATCACAAGTTCATTTCATGCAAGTTCTGTGGTTTATTCTCGGTTTTATTCGTATCGTTACCTGTGTTTACATCAGCGTTCGTCCTCTCCTCCTCATGAATGGAAGATAAGAAATGGGCAAGACAGCGATCCTCTCCAAGCAGTTGACCGCAGAAAAATACGGTTTTAAAACGAATATGTGCATTTCGTTGGGATCGGGAAAAGGTATCGGGGTTTATTGGTGTCGAGAAACGTGTTTTAAGGCACAGATGCAATAAGAAACGGGGCTGTGTTGAGCGGACGAAGGGCAGCGGCAGCTCCACATGAGCGCAGCCCAGAAAAGGAGCTCCAAGTCCAGCCTGTGGGTCCGTGTGCGTCCGGCGAAAGGGAACGTCTCTCGCTTTCTAATTTTGACAGATTTGACACTTGCCACATCCAGGGGGTTTCTGCACCGTCGTATGCTTATAAAATCCTCTTCTGGATAAACACATTTTGTTCTTCTCCGACACGTCTCTCTCAGAAATGTGCAATCCCTCCGCCCTGTCTTAGTTCCTCTAGCTACACTTTTCCCCTTTACCCCACTTTGTCCATCTTGCCTTTTTTATTTTTCATCGCTGTTTGCCTCTTTTGAAGCGTTGTTTTTAAGTCGATTCTCGCTCATTCCCTGACGAAGTCACATGCAAATCGATCGGCATGTAAGAGAGTGTGTGTGTGTGTGTGTGTGTGTGTGTGTAAGTGTGCGTGCGTGCGCGAACGGGTTCGTGTAGCGTGTGTGTGTTACGTGAATGTGGTGTGTTCGAGATAAACGAAGCCCCGGGTCTCCTTCATGACAAGAGCGGATCAGCAGGACCTTTTACACGGACAGCCTGAGAGTCAGAGCTCCGTTCCAGAGAACAGACATGTGGTTCAGGGAAGACATAGGCAGGCTGGATCTGCTGCCTCCAACTACTTGGCTACCGTATCTGACTTTCAGGAGAACGGGTTTTTTTTTTTCCTCCGACAAATGCTGACCGGAATGAAAACAAAACATTGCCCTATTAGTCTGACCTTAAGCAGACATAATCATTCCAAAGTTACTGCCGGAAACTGAAAGTGTGGTCCAGGCTCAACATATAGGTCACTGCATGCATTTAGTGGCCGCTTAGCCGGCTCACATTCGTATGTATTTCTTCTTCTTTTTTTTTTTAAGTTAAGCTATACAAAATATCTTCCACGGACCCGAAATAGAATAGACTGGACTCTCGGAAGAAAATACAAACAGGCTTGCACAGAGACCCAACTGAATGGGCCCTTTCCAGAATATATATATATATTTTTTGTATTACTGCCTGAGACTACAATGTTATTAACCTCGCCAAAAATGGATCTGATCGGGAAAAAAAATAAAGAAAACGGAAATTCAACTGTTATCTGCACGTGCAGGTTTAATTGCAAGCTGAATATCTCCTTTAAATATGATCAAAAATAGCAACTCCCTTTCGGATGGGATGGAGCTATAAACAGTTAGAAAAAGGCTGCGAGAATCAGACTGGGATATTTTTCGCTACATAGAGACGGGAAATGAAAGAGGAAAAAAGAGGTTTGGCGAGCGAGCAGAGGCAAGGATAGGATATGTGTACCGTTTGGGGAGGCATGAAGGGGGGTGACAAGCAGTGTGTGTGTGTGTGTGTGGTGGGGGGGGGGGGTCAGGCAGCCAGAACCAGGGGGAACAGGGGTCATGGAGTGAGTGCAGAGATAAAAAGGAAAGAGAGGAAACCCCCGCGCAAACAGCCGATGGATGGTGGGGAGTGTGGGGGTCTAGCTGGGAGGAAAGGGTGATGGTAGTTGTTGGTATGTGTTGTGAGCCACACAAAGCACTTGTGGTTGTCAGCATCTGCAGGATTACGACTTTGGCTTTAGTTTAGGATGGGAGAAACAAAATAGACTGGTAACAGGTTTAATAAAAACAAAACGTTAAGGCTGTCAGGGAGGGAGAGAAAGGCAAAAAAAGAAGAGAAGAGGGCTGGGGGTAGGAGTGTTGAGGGGGTTGGGTGGAGGGGTCAGATAGCCATGGGCCATCGAGGAGGAATCAGGGGAAGAGGTCAGATAAACAGATTCCTACCTTTCAGACTGAAGGGGAGCAGACGGAAAGAGATTAGCACTGGGAAAAAGAGGGGGAAGTGACTGATTCATTTAAATCAGTGATAATATTCATATAGCTCCTTCCTTTTTTTATATTATTGTTATATAGTTATGTTCCGTTTCTTGTGTGTCCGCAAAAGTAAAGTGTGTGTGTGTGTTACGATTCCAGTTATTAGAAACTCAAAGGTGTTGTAGTGGATGGGGCAGGTATAGGCTGCTGTGCCAGAACTCGAGTGATCTCCTTTCCTCCCCTGTCTGACAGCAACACTCCTCTCCTCTTCCTCCTCCTCCCTCTCTCTCCGTCTTCTGTTACAAAACAAAGACAGCAGAAATGTTTACTGTCATCTCACCTGTCTGATTTTTCTGTCTTGTCTCATCGTCATATTTATTTTTAATTATAACAGTTCCTGGCAACGGTGTAGGAATGTCATTGGCATTATTTCTATGTATTCTATTTCAAATATGTGTTTGTCAGACGTTGTGTTCGGTGTAGCTAACTATATTATCTCATGCTCATCCCTGGCTGTGATATTGGAAGTATTGCGGTCTTGAGAACTGTGGGCTGTTAAAGTGCCACCAGAGTGATTATTTTACCAAAGACAGCATTTTTGAAAAATAATTGAAATTGGGCCATTTTTATTTTTAGCTCTATTCCTGTGGTCAGAGTTATTTCTTCATGTCTTGTTAATATGTTCAGATTTATTTTTTATAGCTTTTTTTTTTTTTTTCGACAAAAACATTTAAATATCTATATCAATAATACATTTAAGTACAGTTTGGTTATTTACCATTACTGAAGGGAAAGAGCAAATAACTATATTGCTCTGTTCAGAATAATTGAAAAATACTCTCATGCAGATATTTCACACATCTGATTATTCAAATTAATTTCATTAGAATTTTTTTTAATTTATTTGGAATTGCTTCATATATCTTTGTGACACCAAGCAAGTGTTTTTAACCATTATAAAAAACTCTAAATTGCAAACATGTTATTTGACTGTTTTAGACATATAACAAAATCCTTTGTCTGTTAAGATCAAAATGATTCAAAAGGGCAGGTTTGTTTATTTGTGACGTTGGTGCCGTGCATAGTCGTTGAACATGATTCTATTTCTATGATTAATCATGCAAGTGCATATGGGATAACTGCAATCTGTGTGTTGTTGCTGTTATCCCTATCATGAAGGAAATATTCGGTGTCGTAATGCTGTGATGTGATCACAGTTCTTTGCTGTAGTTGCCACTGATCCTGCACAGCAACAAAACGGTTGTCCACGGTTTGCACTTGGTCCCCCTCTATTACCATATGCTGATGACAGGTGTGTTCAGAGTCTTCAGATGCCATTTGACTGTATGAACAGGAATAGCGCTTCCAGTCGGGGAAATGAGATAAAGGCAGGAGCAGTCGTCATGGATAGGCTTGTTTCATGGTTTGGGGGTAACACAGAGAAAGGGGAGACAGCGCCTCTGGCTGTCATAACCCCTTCTCCTCCTCTCACTGTGCCTCATCTCCTTCTCTCTCTCTCTCTCTCTCTCTCTTCATCTCATTCTCAATGTGTCTCCCTCCTTAACTCCCACCTTTCCGTGCTCGGGCACTGGCACCGTGGGGGAGCTCGCTGCCGTGTTATCGGTGGAGAGAGCCCTCTTTGGGTTCACCAGTATAGGCTGAGGCAATACATAAGAGATGCTCCACTCTTTAGATTTGTTTGCCAGAGGAAGTCTTTGCACACAGAACACAAAAATACACCTATATATGCTCTGATAAGTAAGATATAGAATGATGTTGTGTCTTGTGTGAATGGCACATTTTTAAGAAATTGTTATTATTATTATTTATTTTGTATTTTCATAAATCAGTCAGTTTAAATATGACTTTTTCACTGTATGCCGTTTGCTTCATGAGAGGCAGAGCATTATAAACACGGAGCGCTACCTTTTTGTGGATATGTCTTCACTGAAATCAGAGAAGAATGTCAAGTGTCAGCTATTAGCTGTATGGACATATGTAGATGAAGGTAGTCGACACAGACGATGGCTTTGAATCTGATGTGTGCTTTTGAATATGCAAGGTCTAGCAGCGGCGGCGAACAGTTCTTCCAGTTGTCCTGCAACCGAGGCCAGTGTACATGTCATGCTGTCATAAAGGAGCAGGCGGGGGGCGGGATCTCGGCTCAGCACAGGGGTGAGCTAAAAAGTGGGAAGGGAGAGTGGAAGAGACGACTGTCATGCTCAGGTGTGTGTGTGTATGCATGCTTGTGGCGTGCATGAATGCTGTACACGATCCTTAATCCCAGCGGTCCTGAGTGTCCAAAAGGGCTGTTTTTTTATCCACAGAAAGCACCTCTTTCCTCTTAAATTCCCCATCCTTGTCTTCTTTTGAGCTTTTCTTCTTCTTCAATGTCATCCTTTTATCTTTTTGAAGTCAAGGTGGCGCAGATTTTTGTGGTTTGCGCTTTCACAATATGTTATCGTGTTAACAATCTTGGTTAAATCATTGTGGTGGACTATATTTATGACTGTGAAGATGCGCTTGTGTTTCGACATGTGTGTGCACAGATGCATTCTGATTTATGTGTACAGTACATTGGCATCGTGGAAATTTATTTTGAATGTGCCAGGTTAAGGCCCTGTTATGATACACTTTTGTTTTTATAGTCATTCTTTTTTATTGTTAATTTTGAGCTGTTTCCAAAAATCGAATCCAGTGTTCAAATTCAGACAAATAAGAGCAGACCTATGTTATGATAATGCAACGTTGCTCTGATTATCTTGCACTCACACAGGGAATAGAGATACGAGAAAAAATAAAAAATTCTGTTCAGTAATATGTTTAAAAGCATCATGTGGCTTCTATTTCGATCTATTATCTCTCCTTCAGTGCAGAAAATTCAGAAGCTGCCATAGAATGGAGCACAAAATTATGTGATACAAATTTGTATTCTATTTCTAACAATAAATAAATGCTGTTATAGTCATGGAAGGGGGGTTGTATTTTGTGTGTGGATCTACATCCTTGACTAGAATCTCAATATTGTGTCTTTAATAAACGTACAATATCAGTTTTGTAGCAAACAAGGCTGTTTGTTAGATGGCTGGGTTGTAACAGTGGTTTAGACTGTTTTATTTCTGGGTCGCTGTATATCGACTGTGAGTAGAGGGACCTATGTGATGCATGCCTGTCCAGCGCTGTCAGTATCGTAAAAGATGTGTGTGTGTGTGCGTGTGTGTGTGTGTGTGTGTGTTTGTGTAGCATAGCGGCTACGACTGACTGTGTATATATCCTATGGGCAGCAGCAGCTAGCTCTAGTGTTCAGGGATGGGAGCAACAACGGTTTCGTGTCTGTATAGGCTACATATGCGTACACGCAGGCAAGGCAGGGATGACAGGGACCACTCCAAGGGCTGCAAAATTTAACTGAGCTGCCCCTCAGCCCCCAATATGCCCACCCTTCTCTTGGACCCTGGAGGCCAGCATTCCACCCTCCGCACTGGCGCTTATCATCACAAAGGACAGAATGCATAAAACATGGAGGACGCTTAGACAGAGGCGGCCCAGGTCGCCTTTCTCTCCCCACACTGAGCCCTGGAACAATACATGGGCCCCTCTGGCCTGTGACTCTGACGAAACACACGCCGTCTTTTTATCCTCCCCTATTTCTTTGTCATCCTCTTCCTCTTCGTCTATGTTACTGTGCTCCGTGGAGTGATAAATGCCCTCACATTGTTTATCTGTGTCTGTGAAATCTGCATTGTGTAACTGAAATGTAAGAGTGTGTGTGACTGTGTCTGTGCGGGTGTGTGTGTGTGAGAGAGAGAGAGAGAGAGAGAGAGAGAGAGAGAGAGAGAGAGAGAGAGAGACAGGTTTGAAATATTGACAATGCATCACTTCATGTTCCATATTATTTATTGTATTGCATATTTTGACATGAAATATGTATAGTTCAAATACAATTAAAAAAAAACATACACAGAGGTTAAATGTAAATTATTAAAAAAATGTAATTATATAATAAATTACATTTTGTATAAAAGAAGACATGTTTGAATGCAGCCAGGCGATCTGTGTCATTTTCCTCGTCACTGATCTACAGCCAGGTCACATGATGATGCAACATCACTGCTTGTATAAGTCCCAAATACACTGTGTGTTTGTATAATCAAGCTATTAGCTTCTGCGCTTTTCTGACGGTCGTTGGGCTTGGCCTTGTTTGAAAGGCCAGATAAAGAGCTATGTGACTGTGATATGAACATTATACTGCCATAGACTTTATAGCTCTTTTTCTCCATGCTACTCATTCTCCTCTGCTACTCCCAAGACATGCTTTGTATTAACAGTGGGACAGACAGACGCATATATAAACAGAATTGATAGCGTTTGACTGCACATTTTCTGATTTTTAGAATTGCATGTGTGCAGTGTTTCTCGTTTGACTTTTTCCAAGAATGATGATATTTTATTTCTGTTTCTTGGTTAAAGCTTTGGTTTCAGATTCAGGTCATTCAGATTTAAATGTCACTTCTCTGTGTGCTCTGCGTCCACTCCACTTTGCAACAAACGGTAGTAATGTGCGACTGAGAGGGTTTTAGGCTGTATATGTTTATACGTGTGTCTGATAGCTGGGCTGTAGGAATGCACTGCTTGGATGTGCTGGACCCCAGCAGGTCTATGGCACTTCCTCTCTGTGTACCTCACAGATTATCCTCCGCAGGATTATAGAGAGAAGAAAAGAAAAGAGCGATGGCAGGAGCAGCCTTTCCCTCTCACACACACACACACACACACACACACACACACACAAAACAAAAATCTCAATAAAAAGTGTAATTCACTTGCAAATGTGTAGTAGCCCGTCCATGTTCCCAGTGGAGGAGAGAGAGAGAGAGAGAGAGGGAGAGAGAGAAGAAGAGGGAGGGGAAGAGATGGAAAAACATAGAGAGCCGGCTGCAGTGTATTTCAGAAGACAGGGCTGAGGTAAAGCTGCCGACTGCTTCTTCCTGGTCACGAAAAGCAGCTGACTCCATCTGCCCATTGATAGATTCTCATGTGCTTTGTGTGCATGTATCGTTTTTACTGTGTAAGTAACTAAAAGTGTGTGTGTGTGTGTGTGTGTGTGTGTGTGTGAGCTGTTGTCATACAGCAGGTACATAAGTTGCGACTTGCTGTTTGTCATTCCCCTTGCTTCTCCTGAGGTGGCCCAGTGTTGTTCGCTCAGTACCCCAGGCGACTGATCTGCCAGCAGTGAAGGGGTTAAGAAGCAGGGATAGCCCTCTTTTGTCTCTGCGGCCCTCTTTGCCATTGTTGTGGTGGAATTGAGCTCGGTGCACCTCACTTGACCACAGCAAAGCAATAAAATGGCCTCTAAGTGCTGTAGCCTCCGTAATCCTCTGATGTCAGCTCTCTTCCAGCTTTTGCAGCTATATTTTCCTTTTTTCTAAAAACACATGGGCATGTGTCTGTGTACAATGTACAGTATGTGCACATATATACTGTACATTGCTATTTTCTTTCTTTGTTCATTACTCATGCATAACTAGCCTTTTATTATTTACTCGTGTAAATATTCTTTATTTCCTTTGTTGTTTGGAAATTGCATGGAAGTCACATACTAAGCTCCTGGAGAGTGTTTTAGTTTATTTTGACCTGTGTTGGTGCTTTGCAGGCAAACGCAAAATACATATGATCAGAATATATAATATTAGAATGTAGGTTGTGAAGGACCTATTAAAGGGAAAAATTGCTAACTGCTCTCGAAAAGCACATTCAAATATACACACATTTTATATTTTTAATGAGCTATGAAAATGATTTTAAGTATTTATTGGAGCTTAACATTCAGCAGAGTAGTAATGATATTCAGTTTTTTTTAATACTCTGAGTGTGTGTTTGCCTCTGTGAATGCCAGTAAATATCTAGGCCGATCTGACCGCCACCACCACCACCTGATAGTCATTATCAAATCGAACGTTGAAGTCTGTGATATCTGCTGAATGAGCGGCACAGAGTAGATGCCTCGGTTCTTTAGCCAAGCACTGCTTTATTATTTTACATTTTCTTTCAGTTTTGCTGCTAGCAATAATGATACAAATACTGTGCATGATCGTTTCATTTTTTTCAGTTTGAGAATGTATTATTATAATGCATAGTGTTGGTGGTATTGCGTTTGATTGAACTGATGATTGTTTATAGCAGAGTCCCACCTCTGCAGACATTGTAATTAAAAAGAAGATATACTGCATGTGCGTCTCTCGCCATCCCATCTCATCTCGTCAAATAAGCATCTTGCTGTTGCAGTGAGCATGTCAGTGGATTTATGAAAGATTTCTGATTGGCTGACTTATAATTGACACTGTCCCGAATGTAATCCATATATGCCAGGTGTTATAGAGACCACATTAAATATTGCACCAAACTGCAATTAAACCAACATTTTCTCAAAGCCACAGTATTACACCTCTACATTATTCTGCAGGGTGTCTCTGTCTCGTGTGCCTTTGCCACCCTTCTTCTCCTCTGCTGCTCTCCTCCTCCCTAAACACGTGTGGTTTCCTCTCTGGGTCTTACTGTACCTAAAACAAATTCTCCTTCTCATTTTCCCTCTGTTAAATGAACAAACATAAGGACCCCGGTGCCTCATAATAAATTGATTAGAGAGAAGCAGACTCCCACACAGCAACACCGAAAACTAGAGATGTACACTGTGTGTGTGTGTGTGTGTGTGTGTGTTTAGCCGAAGGAAGAGGACACATACACTCTTTCTCTCCCTGACACTCCTATACCAACACAACAACCAGAAATGTATATTTATCCAGTTTAATGGCAGTTCTTGTCTGCTGGTCCCGATGCTCCCACCTCTGTGGCAAGCTATGCTCTAACCGCTGTTGTTGCGCCCAGTGGCAGCAGCTGATGTCTCATGACAGCGACAGTGCCGCGGCGTTTACATATTGGACACGGAGCCCTCTGCGACTGTTTGGTTTTCATTCTGACGTTCAGTGCCACAGAGCAGAGATTTGGTCTAGGCTGAAGGGGGTGGGGCAGGTCCCATGGGGCTGACACAGGGCTAGACGACCGTGACAGACTGGTGACCTCGGCTTTGTGACGTCATTTGCCTCGTCTGGTCACCATGGCATTCATTTTCCCTACTGTTTAATGAATGAAGATAGGGGCCCGGGCTAGTTTATGCAGCTATTGGTGATGTTCTGGTGAGACCCAATGTTAACAGAAGAAAGCATTATGCATTTTTATGGTCATGACGTGAGTTTAAAACATCCCTTCTATCCACTGTTTATCTGTATGTCTGTTAGGTTTAATTTTCTTCTCTTTTTCTAGCAGGGCGGAACATTTGACTTTTTGGTTTTACTCAGGTTGTAACAAATAGCAAGAGAGAGCATTGTTGTGTGAAGCAGTACAACAAAACACACCCTGACCACATATAGGAAGTCAGCCTGAGGTAAGGGTGAGACTCAAAACGGATACTGACTGTTAGAACATAGAAACCGTATGCATTTGATAGAAATAAAAGAAATTGCCGCTTAAATGAGGTATAATTTGGTCAGCATCTTCTCTTTAGATCCAGTGTTGCCCCTGCAACTCAGGTAAGGTACGTATCTATATCAGCAGGAGGATGGCTATAAAATGGGCTCCTCTCATTGCCTGCTTTGTGTTAGAGCCAGGTGTTTCCTCATGTTGGATCATGCCCTGATGGGGAACAGGCCACATGGCAGGTGAGAACCGAGTTTTTAGAGGATAGCTTTTCATTCTGTGGTTTTCCTTTGCCCTGAGCCAAGCTCAGAAAACTCTTGCGAGCAGTGTAGACTGTAGTAGTAAAATTGCACTCTGGGCTGAGGATTAACACAGGAAGTAGCCCATGTATGGTGCAGGAGCTCTGTGAATGTACTCTTTTCCTCGCAGCAGCACCAGGAAGAGGACAAGTGTGTAGCTGACACAGCCTTTGTTTATACTGGAGAGAATATGGGTTTGGAGGAAGGAGAGAAACGAGAGAGGCGGTGGTC
>NW_022280036.1:9020552-9105970 GCF_004355925.1 Anarrhichthys ocellatus
GGGGGGGGGGGGGGAGGGAGAGAGGTTAAAGGGGGGGGGGGGGGGGGGGGGGGGGGGGGGGGGGCACAGACAACAGTCTCATCACTTCCTTCCTTGCTAGTAGTTTTTTTTTCTTTTTTTCATGTATCGCCATTGTCAAAACAACAGTAGAAAGAAGAGGAAGTGTAGAACTGAGGCAGAGGTCCCATTATAGACATTTTGCAACAATAATGCATGAAAAATCGAAACTGTAAACTGTAACTCTAATCAACCAGCTTGGTCTACCCTGGAACAATACAACACTTCTCTTTTTTTCTGCCAGACAGTGTACATTAAACAAGCATGCATGTTTTGACCCTGATCAAAACAGAACGCTAATTTCTCACACTCTGTAGACCCCTGGCTTCCTTGGAACAGCTCTGTGCTCGTTAGTGCACTTATGCAAATGCACATGGGTGTATGATTCTGCATGGATATATCTATATGAGTTCTTTCCTGTCTTGCACATATAATTTCTGTATAAGAAAACATCCTGCACCCTCTGTCTTGTTGAGATTCAGGCCTGTGGTCACGGCAAAAATGTACTTTCACATGACAGATGGCTGTGTGCGCCTTCAACAGGAAGCCTGGCTACACTGTTTCACAATCCCTCTAGAAACAAGAACTGAGTACCCGTGCTATGGTGTGTTGTCCGCATTTTGTGTAATGGATGCCAGCTTGCCTGTAGTGGGTACAAGCACAAGGCGAAGGGAGGGGGTACCCCGACATAAGTGGACCCCTGAGACCTCCTGGAGGGGTAGAGGTGTGGCGAACGTCTGTTTTGGGCATGGCTTGTGTCAGCGTGTTTAGCGTTTGCCTCTAAGGGCATTTATATGCAAATGCTAAACAACCTATTGGGGTGGCTAATTACAGCAGGGCCTTTGTGTGTGCCAGGCAGTGAGAAGCGGGGAGTTACTAGCACGCCAGGCCTGGACTTCCCCTGCTTGTTTACTCATTGTCTTTCCTTATTACCCCCTCATTGACACTCCTCTTTTGTGTGGCTGTGCCGTTTGCCTGCATGCTGGCTCCTCCCCTTGTGGTGCCGAAGTTAATGTAGTAGATTAAAGAGGCAGCACTCTGGCCCTGTTTACTTCCTCTTTCATCTGGTGGCACAGCTCTGCTTTACTCTGTAGCTATTCCTCCCGTAGCTAACGTCTAGCCACCACCCATTCACCCGGGAAGGATTCAGCCTCATAGTACTCTCTCTCTTTCCTACAATTAATGCTCAGCTAATTACGTTGGGTGATAAAAATGCATTTAGGTCAGGTTCTAATGCAATGCAAATTTATGAGCAAGCAGAAGCAAATATTAACTTGTAGAGTCTCTGATAGTCATTGGCTGGGGACAAAGGTACACCTCCCTTAACTGTCAAATATGAAGGTTTTTATGTGCTTTCGGTGTCGCTGCCTGTTTTTTTTTCTCTTTGTTGTCAGGGATCTAACGACAATGACAGCAGGATGCAATGAAAATGTTCCAACTGCATAGGCTCTTACCAGAAACCCTATTTTCTTCATTGTATAACTAGAGACTGAAATATGAATTGGAATAATTTCTTTTCCTCTTCCTGTTGTGGCCAAAATTACTGTTATAATTCGTAGTAATAAAACCACAACCAAGTCCTTGTGGTAAAAGGTGTGTACACGGTGTTTCATAATTATATCTGGATTAGTTATGGTTTTGATATTGTTTCTGCAGATAATTCGGTTTCATTTTGCTCTCCCATAAAAAAGCAACTGCAGCCGTATCTTCTTTATTATAGAGTAAAAATGCATTTGTAGAAGATGTAGTAAGTGCTTCCCAACATATGTGTGCGCTAGTATGACTCACTTTTCACCCACTATATTCTAAAATCTCTGCTGAATACACAACCATATCAAACTAGTCCTGCTGCATTCCTGTGAAATTATTTGTCTTGCGTTAAAACAAAGAGAGAGGAAGAGAGCAAAAGCACTGCTTTAGTGTTGCCTCTCACTTCATTCTACCGCTTAAGTTTCACCATATTTTCCATGATTTGCCACTACTTACTTCACCGATTACACCCACACTTTTATGTGTTCTCCCTCAGACACACATACATATATATGCAGGGGGAGACTTGGCTGGCCAAGGAAGCCAAGGCTGGATCAAAGGCCTTGTGTGAGGGAGCCAGGGTACCTCGTAGCAAACAGCTGCCCCTTGCTGTCTCTGCCTCTCACCCCAGCCTGACAGCAGCCAGAAATATGAGGCCTCTCCAGACCTCTGTCCTGGGAAAAAAGGACAGGACGGCACACATACACTCAGAAAAGCTTTTGTTTCTGCTCTCTCTCTCACTCTCCCTCGCTCGCTCAGACATACAAAGAAGAAAGAAAGCCGTTTGTCTATGCTCATTCACTCATTCAGACACAAATAGAAATCTTCGTTTCACATATACACTCCCTCTGCCAACCTCACAAAACCATTAAATTATCACATGCTTGATTTCTCTTTATTGTCTGTTTGTTAAACTCTTTCATTAGCTGTTTTAGTCAATTTGGCACAATTTGTCTGTCAATCTTGTTCTGCATTTGCCTTTCTCCCACTTCCCTCAACATTGTGCCTGCTCTTTCTGTGCGCTAGGCCTTCATCAGCACTGTCTGAGGCTGCTTTTCTTCTCCTATACTCTTGTCTCCACCTTTCCTCGCCACATGTCTGGGATTTCTCTCCCTCTGCTCTGCGTCTCTGGCGTGTTCAAACTCTGACAGAGTTGAGAAAGGCATTCAGCTCCCTAATCCGGGCTCCCTCTATCAGGAATGCTAATACGTGTGATTGTGTGACCCGGCGAAGCCCGGCAACATCTGCAGGAGCCTATGGCGAGCCCCCATCCACCCACCCACCCACACTCACCCAGCCCCCTGCCTTTGAGTGTTCACTCGCTGCCATTATTTCATTGTTTCACTTCACGCCTGTGCCTGGCCTGGGCAGTGCAGTTAACCCTCTGTTGCTCAGGCCATGCGAGCTGCAGTCCTGCACACAAGGCAAAAGGGGTACTGAGCAGGGGCATATGGGTTTGGGACAGCCCTTTCCCAGGACAGGCCTCCCCGCCTGCCCATCTGGACCTCCACACACAGCTCTATCCCTCACACTGTCTACTTATGAATTCCACTACCAGCATTTGTGTTCATATAGTCTGTTTAAAAGTGTGGTCACTTGTGAGTTGAGGTATAGTTGCAGGAATGACCATCTGTGTCTCACTGTTTCTATATAGCTTTTGCCTTCTCAGGGACATCAGGAAAAGGAAACTTACTCTTGATAGGATGAGATCTGAAGGGGTTGTGGTGTTAGCCAATGAAAACCTGTTATTCAATTTCCACCCACTCCTTTGCCAGGTATTGGAGTTGAAAGAAATGATTGTTGGGATAGTGTCTCTTTTTAAAAAGATTAATTACTTGTAAAGCACAACTGTCAAAGTGAATCTGTGTCAGGCTGGAGTGCTGCTGATTGAATTACCCTTCTCCTCAGTCCTAGCTGTACTCCTGCATATGTATTCAAGCTACACCATACTTTAGACAAGCAACGGGGCAGATTGGTTTTCTATGTTCTTCATTCACATCCTAACATCAAGCTATTAAAGCTTTAGGATTGTTATACCTGTCAGAATTTGGCCCAAGTAATCTGTTTTTCCTGGACTCCAATAAACAAGTGTATATATTTAACCCACATTGTAGTTTCAGGCCATCATACGGCCGAAAAATCCAAGCAAAACTAACTAATTTTATGTTTGCGCTGAACAATGTAAATCCTGACAGTTTTTGTACACATTCACTGATGGTTAGGTGTCCCTAATTTGTTGATGCCTGGGATGAAAGAAGCAACTAACTTTCGGCATATGAACATATTGAACTTTTCATGGTAGCGGTGGTTTCAATTATTTCACCTAAAAATAAGCCTACAGCCACAGTAGTAGTAAATTATTTTTACATGTGCAGCAGCCCACACAAAATCAGAGTTTCTAACTGTCTAAGCGTCAGCTACTATAGTTGGTTTTCAACCTCAAAGTTAGATGTGTCCCCACAAACTATTTCCAATGAGTTACCAAAATTGTATACAACTACACAGAGAAATGAACAGCACAAACAAAGGGGAGTCAGCTTCGTACCTAGCTGCAATGTCTGTGGTAACCACTAGGGATCCACATTCAGTGACCTGTGTCCACACAAACACACACACGCACACAAACATTCTGTTAATGTTGGAACAATGATTTTGTCCATTGCTATCAAAACCATGATTAATCATTACATTTTTTAGCAGGGGCAGTGTTACTATGGAGACATAAAATGATCAATGCTGCTTTGCATATCAACAGAAAAGTTTACAGTTGCAGTACAAATCTGTGTAGGAGCTGCCACAGGTCCGAGTAGCGTTATAGAGAGATCCAATCTTTAGGGATCCTCTGACTCTTCCTCTGACATCTGTTGTTCATCTTAACAGGCTGTTGTTTTGCTGAAACAGATTATTGGGCAATTCGGAATGAATGATGGTTTGATGATTTCCTGCATTCTTGCTGACATTTTTAAATCTGCTTGGTAGAACTATTAAAGGATATTCTAAATCAAAAAAGAGTGTGACAGACGTGACTGTATAATCAAGTGGCTATTGCGTCGATCTTGCTTTGCAGGAGAATGTTATCTACTATTTAGAACTGTTTAGAAAGTGCAAATTATTTTAGTAGCAAATATAATGAACTCAAATATAATTATTCTCTCTGTTTTTACTGATGAATTTGCACATGAATATAAAATGTTTTAACAGAACAATTTAAAAATGTAAAAAATTGTTTTAATGCCCGACAATAATAGTTTTCTGTGTTGTTTGCAAATGAATTGGAATGAATAAGCCCAAGAGGTATGTTAAGACTGATGTATTGGAGTGCCACTGTGCAAAACTGCTACAATATGGAGAGGAAATATGCAAAACAATTTGCAGAAGCTCATACCACGCTTTAATTGTTCTTGAACAGCATCCAAGCAAAGCTCACCATTATGATCCAACAAACTATTGACACCTGCAGTTTAACAGATAACATACAAAAAAATTAGTTGTCAGAGTGCATGCTTTTGTTTCCTTTCAAATATCAGATATATTATGATTATGATGTTCAGTTACAGAACTTAGATTCAAAGTACAAAAAAAGAAAGAGAGATAGTCAACATCTGTCCATGTGAATTTTAGTTTAAAGTTCTCCACCCTTATGTTGTTGCTGCTGCAAAAACGATTAAAACTGAATACGAGCCATAGGGGAATATAAGTTGGTTTACTGTGCCAGTTCCCATGACGGCTCATTCAAAGGATGTCCTCCATTTTTAAGATCAAACTTCACGCTATAACAGGCCTTCCCAGGCTTCATTTACATTGACAACAACATACTGCGAATGATTATGTATATGCTCTGTTATGTACACACACTCTGGCATTGTTATTAATCTGTACATTCCAGATTCATTGTGTCTAACTAATATAAGATATAAATGTTTGAAATAACTGCAGATTACAGCTTCCCCATTCCTTTGTTTACAGACATTTTTCAGGGTTTCAAGACGGTTTAAAAGGAATGGGCTCTACAGAGCCAAATTGGATCTGGGTATGTAAATACTCCTCTGATGTTTAATGAGAAACAAAGTTAGCTAATTATAGCAGCTCTGAGAAACATGAGGAGGACAGTGGGAAATGTTTCCATCACTCCCTAGCTCTATAGATTACTGCCTAATTGCCTCAATCGAATCAGGCGGAGACATTAGCCAGAGAGGCAGAGAGTGAGAGAGAGAAACATGGGGATGGGGCTGATTACACATATCCGTCGGTGGCTCTTTAGATAATCCAGCGGTGGACCAGCAAGTCGGGCTCTCTGACATAGCATGAGCCTGTCTGTCTTCCCTTCCCCCACTGCAGTTATGAAGGTGAGGATAGCAGGGTACTGTATTCTCTCCTGCCGCACCAACCAGCTGCAGAGGTGATTCATACTCCCATGCGGAAGTTTTTCAACTATAATTATATGTAATTCTGACACATGTTTATGCCTGATTTTACCAGACAGTTTCTCCACTAATGACAAAGTAGTGCATAACATCCTCTCAAACATTTGTTGCAACAATATTTTTCTACCTTATTATTGTATGTTGTCATTTTAAGTACTACTGTAGTTGAGAATAGCACGCAGTGCTAGTTTGGCTGACCTGTTGAGAAGCTGGGAGAGTAGTTTCTTCCCTTTTACAACAAATGCTGCATTATCTGCTTTGTCAAATATGAGGAGTGCAAGACAGTGAAACACAAGACAGATAGTACAGTGAAATGAGAGACAGGAAACTGACTTGTTTATTCTATTTCTGTTAATTCCTCTAATTCCTGTTAATGGTGGTGCATGAGAAAGGGAGACTTTTTGAACATAGCTGTTAGATGTGTGTGCCCTGCTTATGTGTTGTAGGCAGGGTGAGGGGAATAAGAAACTCCATTGGATCTGTTTCGTCCTCAGAGCACAGTGATATTGAGGTCAGCTGTCCAAAATGATCTCATGTTAAGGAATCGGCGAGTCAGCAGGGTCAGAGCAGAACCGCCATGACGACACTTTCTCCACGGTGATAATGCTGCCCTCCTTCCCCTCCCCTTCACTTCCTCTGCATGGGAACAGCAGAGAAGAGTCTCAACTGCGTCTGTGCCCTTTTACTTTGGAGCAAAACGGTACTGCCTTTGTTCTCTCACAGAACCATGTTCAGAAATCAAGGGAAGATGGTCGGATTTATTGAATCTTTACAGTTCTGATGATCCAGAGCCGCATGGCTAATCCCTCCATCTTCTTCAATCCTAAACAAACATCTGACCTGCTGAAAATAGCCAACAGAAAATAGCTGTTTCCTGGATGTCATAGCGGTGTAAACGGGAGCCTGAATAATCCTTCCCTCAGTTTCCCAGGCAGGATGCCATGAAGCATGGCGTTGGAACTGCACGTAGGAGTCTGTGTGGGGAACCCAGACCCCAGCAGAGTCCTTTTTAACAGTTCCGTTGGGAGAGTAGGCCCTGTAAACAGATAATGCCACTCATGCGAAAAGGGCCGGAAGTGGGAGGTCTCACTTCTCCAGACAGTTAGAATGGGCACTCTTCACACTGGGTGTGAATCCTTGGAAAGTCACATGGGAGTGAGTGAGCTGGGCATTTTGCATCAATGTTACTGCTAATTTACATTCCTCTTCTTCCTGATTTTGGGTTCAGTGTTAGTAGACTTGGCTGTATTGATGAAATACCAACAGTTGGTTGACCAGCTGTTGAGCTGAACCTTGTTGAAGTGTATTGAGCAGAGCTTTAAAAGTTTTTTTGTGTTGCTCTCAGGTCTTGTGCACCAGTCTCAAGTGATTGTCTTTAAGTAGGCTTTGGCTCATATCTCTTTTCTATCCTAAAATCAGTCACATACTACCTGGCTCTTTCACTTTCTAATCCTCCCACCACCTTCACACCCTTTCTCTCTGTCTCCCTCTCTCTCTTACACACCCGTGTTCCCATAATTTATGGCTGCCGGGTCCTTGATCAATTGATAGCAGGGAATCCTTTGGTAAATAGAGTTTTAGACACATTGCCAATAGACCTGGGCTATTGATTGGTGTGTAAATTAAAAACTTAATCAGGTCTCTGAGATAAGATTTATCTCCGCCCCAAGCAAATTACAGGGCTGACTTCGAGACATAAAGGCAGGCCGGTGGGCAGAAGAGCACTGCCCCTTCGTGGGTTCCAAGTCTGGCCACGGTCTCCGTCCTGTTCCTGTTTCACTGCCAGTTCCAGTCTCCGCTACTTCTGTCTTGTGGAATAGACCATGAAGACTTTCAGTGTTGACATAATGGATGAAGGATTTTCCTGTACTCTTTAGTTAGAACAAGACTGGCTAAGACTAACCGTTTAAAGCATCTGGTGGACATATTTATCCAATATATCTTATTGTTCCATGATGCTCTTACAGTATGGCTGACCCAAGTGGGAAGTAGTTTTATTTCTTTGTCATTTTGTTCTGTTTAGCAGTTTGACTTGTTCAGTCTTGTCAATAACCCCCCCCTCCTTACGTTCACTCTCTCTTTCTCACTGTGTGTTTAATCACTTACTTTCATTGCTGCCTGTGATGAAATATGTAAATCATTACACCCAGCTTTTATTTCTTCAATAATATTCTCATCTTGTTGAGGTCATTTTACGCCACAATAAATTCATGCACACTCATACGCACATGCGGTGTTGTCTATATTTTATATGTATTAAGACAATCCTTGGTATTGCACATTGATCAGTATATGGATTTCCACAGTAATTGCTGAGGGAAATTTTCTCTGTCTCTACTCTTCTTCATTATTAATATTGGAAAATGGGTATACATTCAAGATGTCTCTGAGTGTAATTTCATCTTAAAATAACGAGGACACTTTTAATTCATGCCAGCTAATGCAGAGTAGAATTCATACTGAGAGCCGGGGTTTCCTCAGGTTTCACAGATAGGAAAGACACTCATTGAGGATACTGGGATAGGTACTTCACAGGTATCTGTCTCGATCTTTAAGTCAGTAATTAAAACATACATTTTTCCCCTTGTGATTAAGGCTGGTATTAGGCTATGCTCAGGATTATAGCCCATCCCATTATTGCTGGTTAATGTCCTCATATACAGAGGCCATAGAAATGACATTGACCCAGGCAGAGAGAGAGACAGACAGTGAGAGAGGACGATGGAGAGCAGACAGTTGAGGAGGTCACAAGTCCACGAGCAGATAGAAGTATTTATGATATGTGCAACACCCCTGAGGACTATTATATTGGTGATGAATATATAGATATCATTTTGGGTTTGTGAAGTGCTGGGTAAGTGTTAGAGGTCCCCAAAAGAACCGTGCAACCTAACCCATCCATTGGCTACATATTGGTGTCCACACTTTCTCTTTGTCTAGTTGTGGGGGAGGCTGAGATCATCAGTAATAGGCTTTTTTGTCTGATAAGCCCGGAAAATACTCGTTTAGTTAGTGAAAGTGCAGTGGGATCCTGGCCTGATAAACCCGCTGTTTCCTTCTGTAATACCCAACAGCTAAAATCAATAGTTGGGATAATTCTCCCCGCTAGTCGTCCAGTCTCCTTTATCTGCAGCCTTCCTTAACCCATGTACATGGGGGTGGTGGTTAGCTTGAGCATGCTTTCGTGTATATTAGAGGTTATATAGTTACACTTAATATAACTCCTTTTCGTGAATGTTACTTGCATTTGTCTTAAATGCCATTTTCAGTGCCACTATGGAAAGGATTGGACCACTACTGCCAAATGCTTTCCTTAAACCTCTGTTATTGTCCTACTGTTCACTAGCCAGTGTGCAACTGTTGTGGCACAGAGTATTCTGGAGGGCATACTCATGGTAATATTTACTTGGCGTTGTGGGTCCAACTCCCAGCAATCACCTCAGGTGTTGTCTCAGAGTGAGTGCATGTATAAATCTGGTTGGAGGAAGTGGCTGTCAGCGCTAATTCAACCCCGCTAAGAGCCCTGTGCTCTGTCAACACAAGCTCTATGTCTTGACACAGGTGCTTGATTAGGCTTAAAAATACAGCACAGGTAGCGCCTCTGACACAGCCACGGGATCGAAAGGTTCCAAGAAAAGACAAGATAGATCCCTCATAGATTTAGGATAGGAGGTGCATGAGTTTGATGACGCTGACGAGGGCTTTAGGCCAAAACGTGCAAGTTTTTACAATTCTTCCTCCTTCTCTCTGCACCTTGCTAGAAAGTGAAGTTGTGTCAGAACACCTGATCAGACATAGTAAAGAATACAGAATTCCCCCCATATCGCAACTCCACTGTCCCACCTCAGCCGGCGTTATCATTTTGTTGGCAGGCTCTCCCAGAGTTAGTTTCTGTGTAATCTCTCTGGCCATCACAGCACTGCCGTAAAATACGGCCTCAGGTGTTAGTAGGCAGGGTAGTTAGCCTGCGACGCCGTTACCTAAAGTGCAGTGTATTATAAAGCAGTCAGGGCCCTGGATCACAGTATATCACAAGGGAGAGGCAGCGATAAGGCCTGCCTGCTCGCCCGCAGATCAATGAAGGTTACTGACATCATATCACAAAGTGAAAGCGAGTGCTGCACCCCAAGCTATTTATCAGTGACTCGGACATGAAAGGGGTGGAGGGGAGAGAGGACAACACAGGACCCCCCCTCGCATTGGGGGCTCAAGCCTTGACTCCTCCTCCCCTATCCTGTCACCTATTCCTCCCCTGGACTGGCTCCCTTAGGGCAGCAGCAAGGAGTCTAAGAGGATAGAGCCATTGGACTGCTAAAACTGAGTGAGGGGAAAGTCAGGAAGATTGACAGTGACAACTTTCCATGATATTTCAGCACGGGCAACAGCACAAGTCGTTTCCCTGTTGAGTTCTGTGTGTCTCTTTATTTCTGTATGTTTGGTTGTGTAAAAGCACTTTCAAGGTCCTCGATTATCAATTAAATTCAAACATTTGTATTGAATATAGTTTTAGTTTTACTGTATTGCTTTATTTGACAGATACACTGCACATTAATACCATTTCTGAAAATATGCCAGAGTTAGCCAGAAAGCCAAATTTTCATTTCTCGGGGGAAGCAATTAACAGCACAGGCATTAAGAATAAAAGCATTGAAAAAAGCTGTGGAAAAAAATGCAGACACAAACAAGTAATCGCCATCGTAGATATTGGACTGTGTTCCCTACTCATCCTGTAATCTGCAGCCACCTGAGGTCACACAGGCCTGTAGATTTTAGTTGTACTGTATAATAGGTTAGAAAGATGCAATATCAGCTCTGATTCAGAAACACAAGAAAGCTTCAACCACTGCACACTTATCTGTAACCCCCTTTTCTTCTTCTCTCTACCTTTCCACAGCTTTATCCGTTTATTGCATTATATATCATAAACCCCTATTCTGCTCACTTATGCCTGCATTAGTATGGTAGTATTGAGCAGTGTGGACGCGCAAAGGCACTTTTGCGTGACCATGTGTGGAGATCATGCTTACAGGTACTGTATGAGTTCCATTTATCAGCTGCCTGGGGCACAATGTGGAGGATTTCCCCCAATGGGTTAGTGTGTAACTGCTCTGTCAATACATGCTTGTCAAGGCTGGGAGAGTGTGGGGGAAAAAAAGGCCCCTCACTCCAACGCACTGAAGCCACTTATTGAGCAGCCAATAGCTATTTGCCTCTTGACGGTGGCAGGCGGAGAGGGGGCCCAGCCCGGCCAGAGGAACTCTGTGGCTCATTCCCCACTCCCAGGACTTCACCGCTACTAGCTTGGTCCGAACCAAGCCCATCCTGAGCCAGGAAGCAGAACCAGTGGCTCAGACAGGAGACAGGGAGGTCTGTGTTTATGTGGAGCAGGTTGTCCTCTCCTGGCTCCTGGTCTTTGCAGGGCCTGGCTGCGTGTGCAGCTTGCTGCTGTAAAGCCCTGCTTCCTCTCTGGAATCTCGGTGTTGACAGAGAGCATCTGGGCCCTGGGAGAGCTTCCAGCCTGCTGGGTCCTCGCATGTACACACACAGGGAGTGAGGGATGGAGGGGGTAGAGTAAGAGAGGTAGAGCGCAGGTTTCAGTTAATAAACTGTATATCATCTCTGTATACACCTTTCCAACTTTGCTGTGCCCGTTGACCAGTCCATGATCCAATCTCTCAAGTCTGTTCGCCATTCCTGTCACCATTCCCGTGGTATGTTTTATGAATGGGTGTTTTGATGGACGTTTCTTTTATTCTCACCTACTTTGATTCAACAAAGAAAAGAATGTTGTCAAGGAGGTGCTCATCCTCCCTCCTCTGCTTTTGTTTTCTTAGACCTTCTTGCTCTAGTGAAAATCCCCCTTTTTTTTGTGGGCTGTGAAGATCCCTGCACTGTGTGTTGGAGTTGCGGGTCGCCTGTCAAGACATGTCCCATATACCTGACTCACAGAGGGATTAGTTAACCCTCAAAGTACTATTGAGGAAGCGTCTGCCAAACCATGCACAGCTGAGGTGTAGCTAAGAGATGGAAGATGCAGAAGTGGAAGGAAGGAGAAAAGATCCCCACTGTTAGATTCAATTCAACAGGCTTCATCACCTAAAGAAGTTCCCTCTCCCATCCAAGTGTTATATGTAATTCATGTATAATAAACTGAAATGAGATGTCAATTTTGCACAACGTAAACCATACAAGAGCAGCACAGCCAGGTACCCTGCTGTTAAAGAACAGCTGTACAAACAAAGAGAGGAGAAAAGGAACAAGAAAAACACATTATATCAACATTTAACAACAGTTGCTCTGTAATCTGGTATTACTTCCACAAGCAAAGGAGCGGCCTGTATCAGGCCAAAATGAACTTGGATACTGTTGGCAGGAGAAAGCCAAGTGCTCATGAGAGGTTAGCCCAAGATGTGAAGGTCCACAGACTCATTTTAATCCAAGAGGCTTGTACCTAATCGCTTTTGATGTGCATGTGAATATGACCTGCTTCAACATTCCAGCCCTGACCATACTAAGTTCAGAAGACCAGGGCAGTGCTGAGCAGAGGGGAGGGGGTGAGGGTAGTGGGGTTGTGGGGGTGGCTTCACCTCGCACTAATTGGCTGCCAGGCATGTCTATACTGCCTGGGGCAAAAGGAATACCCTTTTCTCAACCCAACAGCCCCAGTGTCTTCCAACTGTCCTCTCCCAAACCCCCTTTATTTTCTCCGGGCCCTCCCGTGTCCCCACAATTAAGTATGCGTCTGTGTGCGTGCTTGTGTGCGCACGTGCATGTACGTGCTACACTGTGTAAGCTGGCACATTATTAAGGGGAATTCCAGTGAAAGAGAGAAGTTGAACAGAGAAGCGTCTGTCCCCTGGATCTGCAGTGGGTGGCATCCTAGCATTCTTCTTTGTGTGTGACTTCTGCCCACAGTGGCCCTGTGTATTTCTCTGGTCGTGTCAGTGTTATATTACTGCCTGATGGCACATAGGGCTACTATATGGACCATGAGAACTCCCATCTGCCTTGAGTTCACTGAACTTATCGTGGAAGTTTGAGGAGAGTTGGAGCTGTTGTCAAGCCAGGCTTCGGGAGACTAAGTTGAGAGATTTGGCTGAGGCAGCCTAGAGCTTTGCAGCCAGGCAGTTATCCGGAGTGACAGAGCACAAAGATGGAAAGGAAAAGACGAGGGTAATAGGAGCGACGGGGTATTATTAACAAATAAAAATTCATGATTTGGCATCAGGGAGTGTAGTTCACATACAGGCACACCCATACGTATGCACACACACTTTGGTATAGCAAAGAGAGAAGACTGGCACACTGTAACGTCTTGCCAAAGCATTGGAGAGTAGTACAGGCGTATGCCGCTTCCTGTTTTGTCCCTGTGTGTGTGTGTGTGTGCGCACGCTGTGGAGTGGTTCAGGTGCGGTTAATGTTGGCACCAGATCTTCAGGCCCGCGGCAATAAACAACAGAGCAGGCAGGAGGCCAGATGCAACTCCACAAACTTTTAACCTCTCCCTCAGCTAATCCCTCGCCACACCAGTAACTCTTTCTTTTTTTTTAACTCATTCTTTCACCTCTCACTCTCTCTCTGTTCTTTATTTCTCCTCCCACTGCCTACTCTTCTTTCTTTCTATTTCTCTCCTTTAGTCCCACTCTCCTTTTAAGTGAAGTCAGTGTCCTGACCTCTAAATAAAGGCTGGAACACTACAGCTGTTACTAACTTCAAACAGCCAATGGCTCAGAGTGGAGCCTGTGCAAGTGTTAGGGGCAGAAATAATGTGCCTATTAAAACTAACTTAGAGCCCTCTTTACTCTTAAGGCTCCCTGGGTCTAAGTTGACCACACCAAACCAGGCTTGATACAGCCGACACACTAACAGTGCAGTCAGCCCTAACCCAGCCCAGTGTGAGATAAAGAATGAGCTAAGATAAAGACACTGTTCATATTGAGTCCACGTTATCTGTGTGATTCCCACTCTTTGATATGATCTTTCCATGGTGGAGGGCAGTAACAAAGGGTCACCTACGCTTCCTCACATTAGGCGCCAGTTACATCATTTGACTGGACGTCACCTATTGTAGCCTCATGCGAAGCCGCTGAGGCCCCCAAATCATACACTAGTGGTTAATTCTCTGTTCAGAGAGTGCTTTTATATTTATTTTTCCTGGCACACACAAAAAGTGAATGCAAAAAGGAATAAAGAACAGTAAGTTCACTAGGGCACAATAAAGTTGTTCAACAAATGAATGTGTGCTGGTCATAGTTGTTATTAGATAGATCTTGATCAGTGGAAAAAGTTAACCTCTGTGTTCATAGAGCAACTTAGGCTGACAAAACCCAGGTCTGGTTCACAATGAATCATCTACCTCAAGCACATATTAATAGAACTTGTAAAAATGGAAGCTGTCTTTTATCCAAACACTCACAGAATGTCTTTATGATAGAAAGGCTGAGCCAGAACCAAAATGGAAAGAGTCAGGATTAGTCACTCCACTCCCATGTTTTCTGTCTCTAGTTAGAAAGGGTTTCATGATTTATTATCTGTGCAGTTTTCATACCTTGACCTATTCCCCCTAACCTATAAGTAACTTTAAATTTAGATTCTCAGTCGTTGTCCTGTTTCTTCAGAGAGCTTAGTTGCCCTTTAGGGCTGGCTGCCCGTTTACTGGGTTAACATTCCAGTGGATGCTATTGCCTACCAAAGCCCTTCATTTACTTAGGGCACAAGCAGGGTATAAAAATCAGCAATAAAACATCATAAGGCAGTTAAGTAAATTTGTGTTAAGCATAGTTATGCAATTTTTGCAAACCTTGCTTGTACTTAACATGTACTTTTCGTTGTGAGCTTTAATCTATGTTCAGAACACCAAAATACTGTCCAGCACGTGATTTAATTATGCTCTCATGTTTCTCTGTCGTGAACCACACTCATTGCCTTTAAACCTAAATGAGATGTTATAAGATAAGTGTTATGATGTTTGTGTGGCGCCCTTGTTGCATATTAGTTGCTACACATATTTTCTTGAGTGCTGATACTTGTCTTCATAGGCATTATTTTCTGCAGGCCCTCCTTTTTGTGTGTGTATGTTTTGTGCGTACGTGTGCCTGCGTTCGTCCCTGCCGAAAAAATAATTACAAGTTGTAAGGGTTGTCATTATGAGTCTGGCTGTCCGGTCTTCCATCTGACTGCATGGCTGCGATAGGTTAATTACATGTCTGATGTTGATGATGTCACCATGTTGGCAACCTTTCCCAGGCTTGTTGACACAGATTCAGCTGAGCTGGACTGGGTCCTCTTGACGGTTCCTAAGTTGTGATAGCCGCTTTAGGTTTTTCCATTTTTTTGTCTGTCATTCTTCCTTAAAAGTTTCAAGAAGAAGAAGTAATTATTTCAGGACTGTCCTAGTCATCTCCCCCAGAGAATCATGTCTGATTATAGCCCTCGTCCTCCTGCTGTTTAGTGTATGTCTCAGGTTAAATGTATACGGTGCATGTGGTTATTTAACTTGCCTGTTGAAAAATAGATAAGGAGCTTTACAACACACAAGAATGGACTCGTGCCAAAAAAGATATAGGAAAAAAAACGTGTGTGTTTTTGTGTTACTCATTCTCAAAATATCCTACTTGACCACTTGACTTTTGTTAAGGGCTACAGGTAATACAAGTATTCAAAAGATATCCAGATCTTGGTTGCCTGGAAATCAGTAGAATAGTATAACTGAAGAAGCAGAAGTACATGTAAAATGCATTCCAGGCTGAAGTGGGCGAATGAGCAAGTCTAGGAATGGACATAACATTCCTCCTGGAACACCTGAGAGGTTAGGCGGATGGTGGCTGCAAGCTAAGAGAATGCTGAGTGCAAATCTCTGTCGACAAGCTGTGCCTCCTGCCTTGCTTCACCTGGGGAATGTGTTACCTAATGGGCCACAAAACTGCCTAGAGACCACAGCTCTCTTATCGCCGATATTAGATGACCCTGCAAAAAAAAAGGAATCCATCATGAAGAATAAGACTCTTGCAGAAAAGTAGGATTGAAGGCTTTTCTCTTTTTCTGTGGACAGAAGGAAAGAATGGTAGGTAATGTTATCTTGTTCACAGTTACAAGAATCCTGCTTGCAGAGGCTATGGGTTTCGAGTTTCTAATATGTATATAAAGTTTCACTGCACAATGGACCTTTTGTCTAGAGCAAACTGAACACTCCCCCTCCTTCTCTTCCTCCCTTCTCTTGTAAAAAAATGCATTCATGTACTTGTGGGGCTGTGAGGACTCAGGTTTCTGCTATCTTTGTGTGCCATGTCGTCACTCGCCCCCGCGAGCTGAAAAGTGCATCTTGCACAGGCAGGCGCACTGCCAGGGCTGCTTCCAGCCATGGATTAGGGAGAGTCCACGAAACAACGGACTCCTGACAAAACAGCCGCATGACAGGTAACTGAAGTTGCACTGGGGAGAGAGGAGGCAGACGATAATTACAGAGCTTTTTGTTTTCTGGGCACTCTTAGCTGGCTACTTAAGTGCCTGATCTGAAATCTGTGCCTTGTAATTACAGTAGTGGGCCCCATTAGGGCAGAGGTCTTGATGGGGATTATTCTCCTTCTCTTATTTCCTCTGTATGTGTGAGTGAGACCTGCCCAACTCCTCCTGCGTCACGTAGAAAACACAGCAGCCAGGGCAGAGGGTAGAGCAGGAATTAGCCTTCCTCATACCTGACTGTCCTGTGTGCATAGTCACATTCACACTCGCTGCCTGATCCCAGAGCCACTGAGATGACAGTACCACGACCTGTACTTAGTGTGTCTGCCTTCCTTTTGCCCTCTTCCCTCCCCTCTTCTCCAGCTCCATAATACCTTTGCTGCTCGCGCTGACGCCGAGAGATTTGTGTTGATTATGACAGGGTTGTCACAGTGATGAGTGTGCAGCGTGGCGTGTGTCATGTCGAGTTGACAGGGACTTTTGGCATGTTGTCTGTGGAGATGTGTTGTGGCTCTGTGTGAAGCTGGCCTAAACACCACCAAACTGTGTCACCAGGTTGATGCCAAGAGATTTGCCGCTGGAGTTCAGAGGATAAACCTTGGCAATTAATGTATCACTGTGCCACCATACAGAGAAGTACAGAAACAGAGTGGGCAAAAAAAGTTACAGAAAGAGAAATAAATAGAGGCGGTCATGTGATGGGGCTAAAGTGGGTCAACGTAGAAAGGGTCATCAAACGTGTCCAACTTTTAGGCACAGAAACGCAGATCTAGAAATCAACATTAGACCGATCCTGCCTCTTTAAGCTGCTCGCCCTCCTAATAGATTCTTAAGCACTGGTTTTAGTGCATGTTAAACCAGGATTACCCAATCAATCACGGTCAGTACAAACAAGGATTACTTACAACAGTACATTTTTCTTGTTGAGAAGCTAAAAGCAGGGTAAATGGAAGAAGCAGCACTGCTGTTGATGCGAAGAGCAGTCACGATGGGGTCAGGATGACCCCAGACATGGTCACCACAGACAGGAGATAAATCCTCATTTTCAGTTGATGTGTTATGCGAGTTTGTAGAGGATCCCCTGAATTTGTCTTTAATGGTTTCGGTAGAAGCTATGTTTTCATTTTTCATTTCCTGAACATGGCACATTTTGCTTTAAAAAATGACACGAGACAAGATTTACAGTCAGGTCTGGAAGATGACTAATTGACTTTATTTCCCAATGTATACTGTATGTGTATATTTAAGCATGTTTCTGATGGTGCCCAGCCTGTAGGCTGTGTGAAGAATGCATTTTTTAGTAGGTGTGGAGGACTGTGAGAGTCAACCCTCAAACTCACATACTCGTCCTTTCCCTGAACTCAGCTTTATTTACATTTGAATCACAATCAACAGCTGTAACCTCCTTCACAATACCCAGCAAGTAAGGACATATATACTTGCCAAACCAGATCCCTGCGCTCATGTGTGTCTGTGTTTACACATTTTCTCTCTCCCGCCTGAACCACCACACACCCCTTAGATACCGAAAATACATAAACCAGTGTTGTATAATACTAGGTTGCATATGATTGGTTGACTAGCTGCCTGTCATCTGTGAACCAGAACTATTGTCTTGGAGTCCTGAGACAGCAGTAAGTACGTGTCATTAGATAGGATATGCAATGGCTTTGAAAGGGCTTATGTGTCATCTTAACCTCTGCACATGTGTCAGTCTGTCTTAAGAGAGCAGCCAAGGATGTGGAGAATTCTGCAGTATCTTACCAGAACCTTCTGACTTCTCTCTCTTTGCTGCCTGACACACACACACACACACACACACACACACACACACACACACACACAGCCAAAAACATTCCCTCTCTCATTCAGTTTTCCCCATGTTGTCAGTCAGTGCTGAGTGACTGGTGACTAACAGCCCTCTCCTGTGTAAAAGGTCAGCAGGCTCCTTGGAAAGAAAGAGTCAGCTGTCTTTTTGGAAAGCAACTGTTCCCAGAGCATTCAGTTTGTCTGTCCGTCCGTCAGTCAACCATTTCTAATCAGAATATGCTGTTAATGTTGGAGAAGGGTGGTGAGACAGTGGGTTCTAGATGGTGTTTGTGACAGGAGAAACTCGAGGTTTGTAGTGACTGAGGCTTCACAGAATGAACCATTTTATGACCACAGCCAGCCAGACTTTTGCTCTTACTGCCATTAACAAAAACCTGCTTTTTAATACTTCCAAGATCTTAATAAGTCAAATTATGTTTATACTTAGGTGTAATTAATATAGATCCCTTGATTGGCTCTGTGACAGACAAAGGTTATGAAACATAACCTGTTTTATATGACTGTGAGGCAAAAGCTAGCTAAGTGCAGGGCAGCTAATTGCAAGTTTTTGTGTTATATGAAACTCACCAAATGTGTAAATAAAAAAAAAATCAAAAGTAAAACAAGATCCAACCCATTCGAAGAAAAGTGACTGTTTGTCCCCATTTTTAAATGGATCTGACTTAATTAAGAAGCAATGAGAGTCCACAGATAGCATTCCTTAATTAGCTTAAGCTGGCTGTTGTAACCAGATCCACTGCATTAATGACAACACAGCCCCTGTGAAAAGCATCATTGTTCTCAAGATAATTGTCCTTTTAGTTAACGCGGCCCGGGAAGAGCTCTCCTTGTTAGAGGAGCTGGCTGGGACCAAGGACAGCCGGAGGCAGGGAGGGGACCGGGACTGATACTGGCCCAGTGCCCGTTGTGACGAGCCCACTTGTGCCCTCTGCTGAAATCCCCTTAGTATGCAGTGGAATGAGCTGTCCCCAGGGTGTGGTCATTAATTATATACCCTGAATCTTAACGAATGAGGGGCAATCAATAAAATAAAGCAGATGTATGCAAATAGCATGTTGATTATACTACCTAATGACATGCCATGTTGTTGGCAGGAGAGAGATGGAGGGGGGAATACAAAAAGAGTCAAAAAGCTGGTCTCCCGTTGAAAACATGCAGCTGTTCAGACATATACATTGTAAATTATTTTACTACATTGTTTTAATGCATTAGATTTGAGCAGCGTTTTGGGCTATGAGTCTGCGCTGCTCATTAGCTCGTTAGATCCTATTTCAGATCTTATCATTGTTTTATGTTTCTCTGCAAGAAAGGGTTCAGTGACTGACAGCCAGGAAATGGTGTGACTTAAGGGTTGGGTTGGTTGGAATTTGAACAAGATCAGGTAAACTCTGGTGGAGTCTGAGCTGTTGGGGTGTTAGTTGCCCTCCTGTTGGAAGACTGATAAGGGCTATAAGGGAAAGGAGGAGAAGTTAGTTCACCTGCTTGGAACTCTGCCCCTGCACTGAGATCTCCATTGTATCCAGCCAGCTGGAGCTGTTGGAAACTCTATACCTGCCTTTAAGCAGAGAGGGAGGGCAGCCAAGAATTAACTGCTGCCTCATCCTGGCCTCCGCCAAGGATGCTGTCTGCCTCCATTCATGGCGAGCGTGAGAGGGCAAAGAGGAAAGAACAGAAAGGGGCGGGGAAAGAAACAGTGCTGGCAATGTGTGTCACAAAACTTGAAAGAAATGATGGAAGAAAGGGGAATTAGCAGTATTAAGAATAATGTATCCTGCATCTCTACAGTGTATTTGGAGATTTTGTCTGTACGATAGAAGTATAATAGAAAAATGCAAGTGTGCTCTTCCTCAAAGAGAATACAGCTCATATTTTTGAGTAGTGTAGATTTCACGGCCCAACTGTCTCTTTGTCTAGACTGCACTCTGATAAAGGATATTTAATCCACTTTGCCTGCAAAGAAATAATTAGATATTAGTTGTCTAATATCTGAAATGGAGGTGTCATTTAAGAGAAAAAAGTCCACATTTGTAACAAAATGTGATATTAACTGACACTAAAGTTGACTATATTCGGTCACATTATAATAAAAGTCCATTTCTTCCCATTGATGCTTACTTATAACCTGTATTATCTGTCAGGGTTTATTGCCAAAGTGGCTGACTAGACCCAGGGTTTGATTACGGTCTCCCATGGTTTTCCAGTTTCCCTTCAGGACAGTGAAATGTTAAACCTAAGCACTTCAGGAGGCCAGGACAGTCCAAGGAGAGGCCAGGGAACAGGTGGTGACCCTGTGCAGCCTGGGAGTATATTATTGACCAGGGTCTAGCGGCTAGATTGATTACTTTATTGTATTGCCATGAACCTCAGTGGCCAGAGACATCTGGTTGACCCTGGCCGCACAGAGCATCGCAGTGACCCTCACCTTAGCTAAAGAGTTATGTGGCTTTGACCTGCTCCTTAATGTGGGGGGGGGGGGGGGGGGGGGGGGTCTTGACCTGCTCAGCCAGTTGTCTGAGTACAGAACTGAAGGGGGCCTATGCTTCTCCCTCCCTGGTGTCAGCCTAGGTAATTTAGAGGCTGGGGGCAAGCCAGGGTCTTGCGGGGGCCACCTTGTTTTTTGGTCTGACTGTGTCCTGACTTTAGACCTTCCTCTGACCCACCGGTGTTCATTGTGTCAGCAAGATAGGCAGAGCCAGGGAAATGTTAATTAATCTTCACCAAATTACACTGAAATGGTGGAAAATCAATACATCTCTATCAGATATCCTCACTTCCAGCTAATGGTTCATATAGATGGCTCATGGGGAAGGGGATTGATAGTTTGCGATGCTAAAAAGGTTTGTTTATTTATTACTAAGAATATGCAGGTATATGGAAAAGTACTTTCTGTTTGTGACTTTCTGCATGTAGGACTTCCACATAACAAGTGGAACCTCTCGGTGCCGTGTGCGGTGCAGCATTTGTCTGGGCTGGATGCCACGTTGACTAACCTTGTGCCCTGTATAAACAGGGAGAGACAACAGGCAGCACAAGGGAAACAGCCTTTACTCTGGTAGAGGCTGTTTCCCCTACCATCACTTCCTACTTCCACTTAGCTGACAGACAGAATATCTGTCAGGCAGATTTTTCCTGTGCTCTACATACTTTTTTAGTTGTCAGCTGCAGCTTCTCATCAGAAAAAACAACCATGCACTATGCAAGCTGGGTAAACAGTTGATTCTTTAATGCCTATTCCTTCCTCCCCTCATACTGTCTCTTTTCATTCATTGCCTTTGTTTAATTTGCTTATTTCTTCAGTGGAAGTTTCCCAACATTTCATCAAAAGTTACATTGGGCAAAAAGGACGCTTAATTGTTTTTAGCTATTTATAATACATCACATCTCACAGCTATTCTGCCTATAAACATCAAAAACATCTTCCTACTTTACAATGTAGATTTATTTTTCATCACCATCTTTAGCACTTGTTCCCCCCCCCCCCCAATAAAAGTGAAGCGTGGCTGTTGAGTGGAGAGGAGTTGATTTGCTCTCTGTTTGAAGTGGATACTGTAATCCTGTTCAAAGCAGGATTTGAGTCCACCTTTCTTGAGAGTATCTCGTCACGACTGAGCACTGTGTCTAGGAAACCCGTTTGTTCCATTACTTTCATTCATACATTCATACAAGTCAACAGTCAACACTGGCCATAGTCAACCTTAACTCGTTTTAAATCCGACCCAAGTCCACAACCTGTGCTGTCTCTCATCATTCTTACCTGTTCAGAAATAATACAGCTCAAAGCGTTGCCTTGTAATAGAATAAATGATTCTTTGGTGGTGTGAGTTTTTAAGATGATACATGTTAAAGAGAGGCCTGCTTGCAGACTAGTGTGACTCATGAGGAAGGTAGGGGGGCTGACAGCAGGAGACAAGAGGTAGGTAGTATGTTTTATGAGTCCTCGCCACATACCTGCTTAAAGTGAGGAATGCATGACTGCACCCATGCATCTGCAGGCGTTGTGACTAATTACCGACAATCATAAGGTGATGGGCAGGACAAACAGATGTTCCTGCAAATACACACCTCTCCGTACACCTCAACACACACCATCCGCTTCTTTCAGTTGTTCAAAAACATTTCTTAACCGAGCGATTAAACAAGCACGCTGTCAACATTAAGCAGCTTTCATTAAGACCCTGTACAGCATTTCTGATGCTTCTGCAAAAAGCCCATTGCACTCCATCACCCACCCTCCTCTTACTCTGTCCCAATTAACACTCAGCCCCCATTACATTGATTGGGAGAGGTGTAGTATTGGCTAGGTGGGCCATGAGCACATTGATCACATTGACCCACCATGCGAACCATGAGAAAATGTTGAGCTGCAGATTTCTTACTCCCAACAGTGGATTGAAAACAATTGCGAGTGGACATGAAGCTGTTGTCTACTGTGTGTGTGTATATTGGGCCTATTCTCATTTGGGCACGGCTGTGCTGTGTTGTGACAGGTTTCAGTGCATGCGCTTTCATGTGGTTTTAAGGACCTAATAGGCACACGCCACGCCTAAACTATATTCTTTGGGGGCCCTCGCTATAGAAGTGTTGTTCCCCCCCCCCCCCCCCACATCTAATCCTGCCTAGCCCCTTGCACGCACATACACCCACTCCCTTAAAGGGCAAACCGCTGCCCCACCTCCTGAAGGTGCACCTGGCATCTGCGAGTCCACTCCAATTACATCTCCCCAATTACAGGTTATGAACCAATTAGTCACCCTCTCGTTTTACACTGCCCCTATCACTCTCCCTCCTCACAGCTCAAATATGGGGGCATCTGTTAGAGATGGGGCAGAGGGTCCTATCATTGACAACATGAGGCAGGTTGCTGGTTTGGGGCATTTGCTGGTCAGTGTATCTCAGAGGAGATTATACACAGCTTTTTTTTTCTTTTCTTTTTTCGGAAGAGATAATAGTTGACGAGTAAATACGTACCTTATCCAGAACAGCGGTATGGAAGCAGTTGCCTCAGCAAAGGCCAACATGCACATACATTGTAAGAAATGCATACAGGGGATTATTTCAACAGTCAACTTGTAATTTGTAGTGGCACTCAACTTGAACTTTCAGGGTGAGCCAGTGGGCCCTGCTCTAATTTTCACCTCCTTGCGAACATGGTTTTTCTGTGTGTATGTGCAAGGAGGTGAGCAGTAGCACAAACGTAGATTAACAAGTTTGCTCATGCTCCCATGAATGACTGGGTATTTTCTATTGTTGTCTTATGTTCTCTTATGCTTTGTTTCTGTCTGTGGTGTGTGGTGGATGTTGTTGTTGTGTGTGTGTGTGTGTGTGTGTGTGTGTGTGTGTGTGTGTGTGTGCGTGTGTGTGTGTGTGTGTGTGTGTGTGTGTTTTGCAGTGTATATGCCTGTCCTCCCAGCCTTATGGCTTCATTCCCAGTTCTAGTTGGCATGTGTAAAGACTCTTAGCTATGCCCAGTACACTGGCATAGCAGCCTGAGTGAAAACTCACCGCTCCATAGCGAGAATTCATTCACAATATGGCACTGTATCTGGCTGCTATTTTGTCTCACATGGATACATATGACCTTATACCTGTGTGCGTGTGTGTTCACACACAGAGTGTCAAATATTCCCTCATCATATGTGGGGATTGAATGGAGCTGTCCAAGGACCCAGGGTTAAGATTCAAAGTGCTTTGTCTGTGATCTCCTAGCTTTCTGTTTCCTTTAGTATTCTGATAGCACTCTTCCCAGAGCTAGATCTTGTTTATCTCGTTTGCTGGCATGCTTTTTCAATGTCAAAACAATGTCATCATTAATTAAATTTGCATTAAATGTGCAATTCTGGAGGACCACTAGGAAGTGCTGAATCTATTACCACTGAGTGAGGTTTATTTCGCTGTTGGGGGGGAAAAAAACAACTAATTTTTGTTGTCAGTGCATTGATATTATAAGAATATTATGTAAATGATTTTTGCTAATATTGGTATGTAGCCACATGCTTTTTGCATTTTTCTTAATATTCTTCCTGTGATCACTCCTGTCAACTGCCTCCTAAACTATGATGTAGTGTGCGGAGGAAAGGAAAACAATGTAGACGATGGTATCCAATTCCAAACAAAGTCTTCACTTAATACAAGCATCCAGCAGATGTCAGTTGCAGGGTCTGATCCACTTTCCAGCATTTAGAATCAGGTTTTCGTCTACTTTACTCACCTCTGCCAAAGATAACCTGAAATCCATGAATGGATTTTTCTGTATTCTGCACAGTACACATAGCAGTTTCTATGCCCTTGACACATGCTCCCTCTGACTGAATCAATGAATGTTATATGTTATAAGTGTAATGCTGTGGTCCTCCTCACATGCCTGAGAGGCATCTGCCATTGACTTGAGCCCCTGATCCTGAAGCTAATTAACTAGCAATGTAAATTACACTTTCCCCATCTCCTTTTCCTTATTTCTCTTCCCTGTACTTTTTTTTCTTCTTGTACTCACCTCTCTGCTCCACCTCAGCTCTCCATTGTGACTTTTACATAAGAAGGGCATGACATCTTATCATCCCCATCTGTGAAAGCCCATGACCAAATCCCAAGCAGATGATAATTCTTTATCCTCACCCTTTAGCTCCCTTTGTCTCTTCTCACTCTGTTTTTCATAGAGCTTTTCTTTTTAAGGGCTCTGTCTCTCTGCCTTTGTGTCTTGTGTATCTGTCTGAGGACTCATCCCATACACGGAAAGCCCAGATTGGGAATATATTTAATATTCACGTGTAAAGCTCAAGGGCAGACTGATGGAGTGGTGGAAAACTGGTGCTTTGACTAGTTTAATATGCTTACACATGTATGCATCCAAGTCAATGTAAACCTTCACATGCCCATGCATTTAGATGTGTGCCTGTCCTCTGAGGAGTGTGTGGGTTCTCTTGCAGTGTTTGACCTTCAGACCTTGGGCTCACGTGACTGAAATTCCGCTCACACCTACACACACATATATCACATACAGTATGCTCACACAACAAACATGCATTCAGCTACTTTCATCTTCTTGCTCGGAAATAGAACCTATGCTACTTAAATCTGTAATAATACCCACAAGCCCCCACAGCTCACAGATAAAAATACCCAAAGATAAATGGCAGCAAACAACACCCATTTAAATCTCGACTGTTCTTAGGCTGTTGATCCCGTGAGTCCATGTAGCGTGGGTGCTCCACTGCTCCCCTACCAAGCCTTGTGTGCTACGCTGTGCTCAGCAGGCTTCCCAGCTGGGGCCCAGATGTGGCAGCCATGTCATGTGGAGCTGGGAGGCAGAAGATAAGAGGCCGATGGTAGGCCCGCTCCTTGGTCTCGGGTCTGTTCCGCAGAGGTTCAACTAGATGTTGCGGTCGGTGCGATCTGAACTTTGACAGCCCATGTCATGCTTAATGCCTCACTTCCCAAATACAGCTCAGTAGGGCTGATTTATATCTACCAGGTGCTAGTGTGCAAGCAGCTCTGGGATGAGAGGAGGCATGTGGCCATTTCATTAAGGCAGATGAACAAGGGCTGCAGTGTGTGTGTGTGTGGAGATGAGGGGCAGCAGGCTGGTCTTTCTCAAATATAGCTCCACAGCACTATAGCTGTCACAACACTCAGACCAGGCTGCTTCGCATTTCTTAAAATATCACACCAGTTTTTTGCCTCTCCCTACCTCTCACTTGTCTGTTTCCTCTGTCTGTTTCCTCCTGCCCATAGAGATACGATTTTTGAATGTGTTCCCAGCACATGGGCATCTGCCTCCCCAGATCAAAGTGCTTGGACACTTGTAGACACCACTGTGCCAAGTGTTGGTGCAAGCACTGAGCTGCCAACAGCTTTAATGGTCATATATTTGTTGATTTTCTCTTAGCTGCTGTGCAGTAGAGATGCCTTGACTCTGCCCCTCACTCTCCTTTTGTTGGCCATGTTTGCTACCCAAGTGTCATCTCTCTTTGCTACACACGCTCACCTTCTAGCTATACAACTCAGGAATAGGCATTATCTAATAGGGACTGCATGCTTCATTGTTTGCAATTGCATTTTAGAATGGGGTTATTCTGTTTCCGTTTTGTAGTTTGATGGCAGCAGCTTTTTCTCATGTTAGACAGGTCTAACTGGAGGTCTGTAGCTCAGAACAGAACTTAGATTTAGTGTATGAACACTTATGATTACTACTATGAGGAACTGTTGTCTCTTAGTCTTTTAGTTTTGTTTAATTACCTCTTTATTTCCTGCCAAACTGTAGTGTTTTTTGTCTCTGAACACCGTGGTCGGCTCTGTCAGTGCTCAACGTAGCTACAGAAATGCTGTTTGATGTTCTTTGCACACTTCAGAGTCAAGTGCTGAGGTGTCTTTCAGCATTGCCCTACAGGCCACCTTGTTATACACTTAACAAGTTGTTTTCTTTTTTGTTTTTCTTCCCTTTTCCTATGTTGACAGTTCCTCATCACTGCTCTACTCTGAAGGAATGCACTTCACCTTCCAATGTTTGCCTTGGAATCGGTCCTTGTAAACTGTAGGGCAAGCTCTGCTCTCCTATTAAGATGACGATTGCATCAAGATCTGATTTATGAGTGCTCTGTTTATAAACTGCCAGTGTAAAGATTAGGCATCCTATTGGCATGTAAACTAGGGCTCAGTGGGTTTGTCTTCCTGATGTCACATTATCTTTTCTTTTTATGTTTCAATGAAATACTCTTAAGAGGCTCCAGCAGTATGCAGAAGAATTAAAATACAATTTGATGAGTATTTTCCTTCGTTGGGAATGAGACCAATCTGAATGTGATGAATGTCATTCCACCTGTCAGATTCCCTCCTGTTTATTCCCAATGAATGAGCATGGTTAGCCACACAGCTCACTGTGGAAGTGGCGCATGCTGTGAGTGGAAGCACTAATGGCTGATGTATGTCACTTTGGCTCAAAGATATACATGTATAAGAAGTCAGTGATGTTTATTAAGGTTGGGATCCTTTTGGTATTCAGAACAGGCTTGCGATCACACTCCTTTGCCATTCTCAAACATAAAACGGAGTATTTAGAGTTTTACACTATCGTCTCTCTTTGCTTTGATTTCACTGTCTTTTGACAGCCAGTGTCCGAACATTTTTTGTTCACTTCCTCTTTTAAAACACAGGGCACATTATTATTTTTAACTTCATGAACTCTCGTAGTTCAGCAGTGGAAGGGGGCAATAGAAAACACTTCTCCCCTGAGGTTTATTGTTTAATACGGGCGCAGTTTGTTCCCAGGATAAGGGCTTCAGCTAAGCAGAGAGGAATTTGGGCCAGGCCTCATAAAAAAAAAGTATTTGTGTACCAGAAAGATTTTCGCTTTTCCCTTCAAAATCGTTGTCATTAATGACTTTAGCAAATGTGAAGTGGGGAGTGAATGGTTTGGCTGTGCAGGGTCTTCAAAGGAACCCTCTAATTATTTATCCAGGATATCCTACTCTAGAATTAGAGGCCGGGTCACGATTGGCTTTCATGCCTTTTTTCTGCAAAGAAATAATTTCCACAGAATGGTTTCACTGGGACACCAATCCCTGCTCTCTCTGTGTGTGTGTGTGTGTGTGTGTGTGTGGGTGGGTGTGGTGGTATATGTGCACATACAAATGTATGTGTATGGGACTGCACCTCTCCTCGGTATGAGGTGAAAGAGATAGTAAGTTTCCATTTTCCACACATAACACAGCATGACTTTCCACATCTCTGCTCTCACCCTGGACAGCTTTCACCCACATTACTCAGGTTTCCTGGTCATTTGGCCTTCACATGGCTTCTAAAAGGGATCTTATCACCCTACTCAGGTTTAGACACTTAACCGAACACTGGGCCTAACCCTGAGGCTGCTGGCACTGCCTCACTGCTGCACTGCTGAGCCTCTGTGTGACTTAACTCATCTCATCATACCACTCCATGCACCTCAGAGGGTGTCCCAGCTTAACCACTTAACCACATTATAGATTTGCTGTTTTCTGTTAGCGGTATAGCCCAGGTCAGTGGACAATCTATTCTAAGAAAATACACCATTAATTCATACGTTGGTGTTTTCTAAAACTTTGAGCATTTTGCTAAAGGAGTGTGTCCCTTTAAGAATGCTCTGCAGTGGATATTGTCTAATTCCAGGTGCTAGTGAACCCTGTGTTTTACCAGGTGCAGGTCTAGGTCATTACTAAGGTATTTGTTTTCCAGATTACACAGAAAGGCCCAGGATTATAGACATGTTATCCATGTCCCCTATCTGTCTGTAAGGGCATGATCCCTGTATGGAGCCTGAATCCTTCTCCACTGTATGCTGCTGTCTGCTGTCATGACTGCTGGAGATTCCTTAGACCACATCCCAGAGCTACCATGTTGTTCTTTCCCCTTCTCCCGTCTCTCTGTCAACAGGGGCTTGGTATGCTGATCAGTGTCAGCTATCCTTAATGGAAGTAGAAGTAGCGGTAATGACATCTCCCTGTTTGCCCCAATCCCTGCAATTCCTCGGGGTTTGGATGGCAGTGTAAGGGAGCAGAGCTGAGTGGTGATTGGATTGTGGGGCGTGTTTGTGGTTGGGGAGGGGGGGCTTTAGCCACAGTCATTGGTTGCTGGACAGCTGATGGTCTCTCCAAAACATTTACATAGAGTCCCAGAATTGTGATAATAAACCGTTTTATCAGTGGGCTCCCAATCAATGTTGCGGCTTCTTAAGGTTTAATATTTCAATGGTATTGATCATTTTAACAACTGTGTTTGTGGTTGGCTTGCCTTAACTGCAGCGCTGCGGGAAGTTGTGTATGTGTGTATGTGTGTTTGGCACCATGCAATTTTACCTTTTAGGTAATCGTTTTTTTGACATAAATCAGTTTCCCACCTTCAAAAAGTTGAGTGATTCTATATTTCACATTTTGTTCAGTTTTGCAGTCTTCTGTACAAAGTGTTCTATCTTTTACTTTTAACAACCTACCCAAATAAGTTGTTGTCATAAGTTCTCTTCACCCCCCCTCTCACCCTCATCCTTCTTACTATAGAACAAATATAATGGAGTGAGTGCAAACAGAAGCTCCAAAAGCACTGGAGTTAGCAGATTTCACTTCCATCCTCTCGAGAACGTCTGCCTTCCGCAGATATAAATAGGGGCAGATTTGATAATTAGTCCAAATGAAGGTCCTGGGGCTCAAAGACTTTGATCAACACATCTCCCCCTTGTCCCTGACCTTTCGTTGGACATGTGTCTTTAGTTGTCTCACTTTCTCTCTAGCTGTATATCTCAATTTCACTTTTCTCTCTCGCTCTGTATCTTAATCTCACTTCCTCTATCCCTCTATCTTTCCTGTTAATCTGCAAACACTACAGAAACACAGTTATGCATACTTTATATCTACATACCTCTTTTATGGGATTTTGAAATGTTTCACATCTAGAAATCTTCCCAAGGATCATAATCAGTGTGTTGTTTTCTGATTGATTAGTGCCAGACAGACCAGTGTACAAAGTGTTCTTTTAGCCTTTCTGCATTCCACACTATGGGAAAGTCAGCACTGCATGCAAAAGGATGTGAAAATCCATGTCAGACTGTTGCAAATCATTCAATATCCATGTCTGTTGGTCTGAAATCGAGTGAAATGGGGGATGTGTATCTAAATAATCTGATAAGAATTTGAAAGACACGGACTGAAGTTCTCAGTCTCTCTCTCTGTCTTGCAATTTTACAGAAACCCCACTGTGTACAAGTGCAGACTGTGTGTGCTCTATGCACTGGGTTGCCTGGGGGCGAATGTTAGCTTGTGCCCAATAGCCCCTCTTCTGATTATACATCAATACCTTAATTCCAAGGATAATTAATGCTCTTATAAATTACAAAGCTTTCTAAACAAACCACATGGGACATAACAGGAAAATAATACAGTGCAGTCCATCCGTGTGGTTTGTAAATGAAGAAAGATAGCTTGTGGCTGCCGTAGTAAGAACTTAATTTTATAGTAATTAAAATAGCCCCTACTTTGTTTTATTTTTAATCTGGCATTCCTCAGAAACCTGGTTGTCATTTTCTTTTTAGTATCACTCCTAAAGTTTAACTGCAATGTTTTGGCAAATGTGTTTTTCTTTACAAAAACAGTAATAAAAACTCTCCAACAGCATGCATATTTAAATAGTATGTATTTCGTCTGCTCACCCTTTATATGTTTCCCTGTACTGAGGTTTGAGTGAAATTATATGAGCCTTCTCATATTCGGAGAGAATGTGAGAATCCCCCCCCCCCCTCCCCATAGAGGTTGCTAATTGGCGGGAGACTGGGAGCTTCCTGCTGTGTGTTCGCTGCTTCCCTTTGCTTTGCCACCCCACCAGGTCTTTCACCAACACTCTGCAGAACCCAGTAATTAACCCACAGCTAATTAACTACTTCTAATTACACCAGCACGCTGTTTCTATCACACCCTCCAAAACACTCTAGTGCCACGTGTAAATTCCCTCTAGAGGGTTTTGGAAGTTAGCTGAGCTCCAATCAGATCACCTAATCAGACTGCCCTGTGTATGAGTACCGTACAGTTCTGCACTGCGATTTCACTGCTGCTCTGCCTTAAATCACTTTGCTTCCGTTCTGCAATATGGAATGGATTAGCAGAATTTGATGGTGTTGTGTAAAGGGTAAAATCATTTTCAAGGTTCTATTCCAGGTCTATTAACAAAGGAGGCAATTGATACTACAAACAAATCAATTTTTCCTTTTTCTGGCCAGTGTTACTAGTGCAAAATGGTTACTAAAATCAAATGCTGTGAAACTAAAACAATCAGCGCATTGCCTCCTGGGTATTTGAGTTGCTCATATTGTAATCAGCAAGGATTATTTTAGCTGTAAGTGATAAATTTGTTCCAACTAACGCATACAGTGCACATGCAAGACAATATTAGTAAAATCTGTGAACTGCAGTCTTTGTCTCTAGCACATAATGCTTCTAGGTTTTCACTGGCTGTACCATGACAGAAGCTGCAGGCCTCAGTTCTGCTATCTCTGAGAAAAACTCCCAGACATGCTGGTGGCCTGCCCCCTCTACTCACACACACTCATGTAAACACACAGCTCTGTTCTTCCCAGCCTCAGACTCAACACAGCCATGGCTATTTCTGTTCCACAGACTGATAGCTCCTACTGAAGATCATTGATTTTACGGGAAGCCCTGTTTACAGGCTGAGTGCCATCGACCTGAGGTGACTTTTTGCCTCCTGCAGTTGGAGCAATACAGGAGCAGCCTTATGTCTGCATTAGCAGAATAACAGACAGAATATTTACGGCACACAATAAACGACAATGCTGCACATGGTTAATTGTCTGATTTACAGTGTTGGAGATCAAAGAGAACAAGAACTCCATGTACCTAATATCATTATAATGGTGTGTTGTCTGTAGCAGTGGTTGACAAACTTTTTTAGCTCACAACTCCATGATGAAGTTAATGAAAGATGCATTTTCCCTTTCACACTACTTGAATTGTTTTCACTGCTTATTTCATAAACAGTTTTATTAAAGTAAATATTTGATTAATAATCATAATTTTAATGACAATAAGTGTACATTATAATTTCCTGCTTTTATTTATTTTGATTTTGTAAAGTGAATCATCTTGTGACAGCAGTCTGCCTGTTTACGAACACGCTTGCACACTCATATGTTAGCATAGTAATCCCTTAGCTGAGTATCAGGTTACTGTTTTGGTATAGGCTAGCGGGCTACAGTCAGTTGTGGCAGAGAATAGAGTCGATACAATAGAGAACAAAGTAGAGAAAGTCAAAAAGAGATCCTTGCGGTCCAGTGTCGGAAATTGCCTCACTATAAGAGCACAGTATTAAAACCAGAATTTACTAAGCCATGTTTGGAATTGAAATAGACTTATGTTTAAGAGTGCAATGCATGCGCGCCTTTATTGGTGATTAATTGGGACAAACCTAGGAGATAAACCCGCCTCACTCTGCCTGAGGACTACAATGGTTCTCCTATCAATGAGCATGTCCCTAGTGCAACATCAAAGGCCTTCCCCTGCTTTATCAATAAGAACCCTTCCTTCCCACATCTTCCTGTAACTTGCTTAGCGTTCACACCATTGATTTTCCAATAAGCGCCCCTTACCCTGCGGTGGCTGGCCAAGCTCTGTGATGGCTCGGAGACCAGACACAGACAGGCAACATCACTGAGGGACAATTGAAAATCACATCTGGTGCAATGTTAGGGGTCCTCTAGGTGTATTAGGAAACTGTGTTTTCCCATTTCAAAAAGGTGTTCCCTATCTGCTGACGTGTATGCGAATACGAGTAAGGGTCAAGGCTGCATCATACAGTATTCACAGCTTGGGTTGAGTCGAAGCTATTTCCCTCAGGAAACCCTGGAGAGCAGGGTCCTCTGGAGGCAAGGCCAGGCCTCCAGGCAGGTGATCAGGCATGCTTATAATCAGATGGTTTCTTAGCCTTTAATTCCTCCCTCAGTTGGCCGGTAAATCCCAACTAATGAAAGGACCCATAACTTATAACTTATCTCATTTTCCTTCCCTACCAAATGACATCCAGACCCACTCTCTGACAGTATTCATTAGGACTGAGGCCTTTTCGCAAGATTAAACCTTATCTGCTTTGTTAGGGTGGTGGGAGGAGGTGGAGTATGACTTTTTTTGTTGTTTTGTCAAAGTAGAGATAAAGAAAGAGCAGGGGGACCCTGGCATAATGCCTTTGAAGACAGGTGGCAGCAGGAGTGTGAGTTCTACCGTCAGGATCTGTGCGTCGGCATGCTCTCCCTCAGATCAGCTCAGGAATCCAGCCTTTTCTTCCCTCTGATTATCTTGTATTCTCAGCTAAGGCTTGTTTTGGCTGCATACAGCCTGCTTATTGTCAACTCAGTGGGCCCACACTCAAAATTACGATACAACACAAGGGCAGAGGCCATGGCAGGATCACTTGTTTTGTGCAATCAGCACCAGTGCCAGTATGCAAAAGAAACTTACAACTTCCTTACAGTAACGTATTACAGTATATTACCTTGCATAATACCACTCAGCAATAGTCACCTTTACTGGGCTGCTCCATCATTCTGATTTGTGGTTATTAACACAGTCAGCACACAGAGACACCGACCTTCTCCACTTCCCCTCTTCTTCGACCGCGTCTCTTTGTCTGTCTCCCTGACTTGTTTAGTGCCTCCCAGAGATTAAAGCTTTTCCTGCTTTAAACAGGTGTCACTGAGCCAGGCAGACCTCCGAGAGACAAACAGCGTTATATCAGTTGGCCCATCTGCGACTTGCCGACTCCAGACAATCCCATTGCTCATCAGTAACCACTGCAGGTTATTGAATTACACCATCTTGATTTTAAAGGGCAATCCTGTTTTCTGCAAGCAGTGGACACACCAAGCTGGCTCAGAGCTCCAGCACTGATCAAGAGTCATCGTGTTATCCTGTCTACTGCTAATTGCTTCAGGTATCTTACAGCAGTAATAGGAATGGATGGGAACATACACTTAGTACAGTACACTGTATCCACTGTGTTCAGACTCAAGACTATGCAAAGTTGAGAGTAGAGAACTTTAGAGGTCATTGTGAACGAACAATCTTAACTAGTAGTTGTGCATGTGGGCTCAGTGTTCCCAGGCTTGGTCGAGACAGGCAGTGGAATCTGGAGGAGGGGCTGATGGAATAGATTACAGGAACAAGGTGTGAAACACTCCATTCTCAGACAGGACACATGGAGACTTTTTCCAATGTGGCAGTCCTTTTAGACAACTCACATTTTCTGCTTTTTTCCCATTTCATTTTGTAGTTTATCCAGATGCTTTTACTTTGAAGAATCATTGTCTGCTTGACATGTGGCACATTTTTTTTCTTGCATTACTCTCGTTGCCCTCAGTCTATTTGTGTGAAATGGCTGTTGAGCTCATAGCCTCTTATTAATGGAGCAGATAATAAATACAGACCAGTAGGGCTAGTATCCCCTCACTCAACATGGCAGCCGTCTCTAAATCATGTCTGGCTGTATAAAGCAATCTTGTTAATAAGCCAGCCGGTCTAATATCTTTCATTTTGTATGCAAAGCAAGGTAAGGGTCATCAGGGTTGGCTTCTGTGGTGTGTAAACAAAACAATCAGGTGGACCATACTGACAGAAAATGTCCACGGGTATTTATGACAATAACATCTACATCATCTTTGCAGTCACATTATGAATTTAACGAACGCCATAGCTTTATCATTATATTGCCTCTTTCATTATTGTTACTTTGCTGGCAATATGCTCTTCTGGCCTGCTATTGTTCATTCTGATCTTTAAAATGGAAGTCCATTATTTTCTAAGTTTAAGTGCTTATAGACTGGGGAGGTCTCAGGTATGTTGTGTGGGAAGCAAGCTTCATCAGACATTCATGAAAAGGCAGACAGACATTATCAATCTCTCCTCTCCCTCAGTGCTTAATATGTTAGGGTGTGGGGGTAGACTCCATTCTGATCACAGCTGAAATTTGCATCTCTAAGTAAATAAGTAAATAAATCAAGCGCAAGCAGTGAATGTGCTAATCAACCGGGACATGGCAGTGAGGTTGGTGCCGGGAAACTTTGCTCATGTAATATTCAGTACTGTTGGGTTAAAGGGCAGCCCAGAGTTATTGGTTTCAGCCCGATTGCCCCCTTTAATCAATGTTGGCTGCATCCCTTTAATAAAATTATTAGCTCAGCAGTATCTTGGGCTATCATTTTATCTCTTCTGCGCTCTAAATTGCAGCCCGTGTTGGGCCTCTCAGATGCTCTGGGCATGGCCAGCTCCCGAAAGCTCAGCTCCCATTTATTATTTTAGAGGCATTGGATGGCTGGAGTATTTGAAACCAGGCTGAGTGTAGAGGTTATTGGATGCAAGATCTAAACACAGCTGCAGTGAAGTCCTAACCCAGCTAATGTATTTTGGGTTCATAGAAAAAAAAATCCTTTTATTGCTCTTGTTAAAGTTCATATACATCTATATCAATAGTGCAAATGTATTATATTCGTCTTATATGCACTGACACAACTTGAAGATGGAATGATAGTGGTGATACTTTCCTTTTTTGAATGCAGTTTTCCCTTTTTCCAGTTATGTAAATGCAAATGGACTGATGGGTGGCTTCTCAGTGTCTAATTATCTCACAAGGAATCCATTTGATCCATTAAGTTAGCCTGTTTCTCCTTTTTTCTGACTGCTAGTTAATTAAAAACGGATGTAGGATTTGCAGAATATAAGATTAGGGGTGTTGTTTGGAAGGTGAAGATAAAAGATGGTACCTTCCTGATATGGCAGGAAGATGAATCATGGACGGCGTATTAGTGCTTGTCTTAGGTATTGTGTTAAAGTACCTAATCTAGCGTAATGAGCATGGTGTCATCTTTCCAATTATATCTCAGACTTTTGTCTCTCACCCAATGCAATATACATTTGATTTTCTTCTTAAAAGGTTCCTATACATAGTGTCTCTTTCATATTTTCTGTATCTGATCTTTTCTGAATAGGCATAGTTATATTTTGGAAAATATAGACATTTATGTTTTCAACATTGACATGGTAATTGACAAGTTGTGTGTGCTTATGTCTACGTGTCTATGTTTACATTTAACACCCAACAGACAACAGTAACCTCTTATACCACCCAATTTGTGTTTCTGCAGGCCTGGATGCAATGAACGCCTCATGTAGGCATCAGCATGGACAGCTGTGAGTCTCCTGTGGTTTCTGGGACAGACGATGGGCTCGGCTCCTCCCAGCAGCAGCAACCACCACAGCCCTGGAACGATCACTCTAGCTCACAGGTCCCTTGCACCAACCAGGCACCGTCCTTGGACCCCCTGTCTCTCTCTGCTCCCTACCCTTCTCAACCCCAAAACACTAGTGCACCTCATGACGGGGTGAGAGAACTGCAGTCCCAGCAGCAGCAGCCAAAACGAACATCACCCCAGGCCCACCGTGATAGCTCTGCCACAGGCGAGCTGCATCCCAGAAGAGAAGGTCTTGAGGAAGAAGAGCAAGAGGGAGTAAGCTGTGGAGAAGAGGAAGAATCTGAGGATTTAGATGAAATGGAGGTTGACAGCTGTTTCCCAAGTCTTCAACCCTTCCCTGGGGTGCCAATGGCTTCAGTGGGAGGGGGCATGCCCACTCTTTTGCGACATCAGCCCACACGCCAGCAGGGAGCACCTGAGAGTGGAAGTGAGGAAGGAGAGGAGGAAGAGGAAGAGGAGAGTAGTGATGTGGAGAACCTGGCTGGAGAGATAGTCTACCAGCCTGATGGCTCGGCCTATATCGTAGAGAGCCTCAGTCAGTTGATCCAAAGTGGTGGGGGCATGGTACCCGGCCAGCTTTCCACAAACTCTCTCATTAGTGGGGGAATACCGGGGGAACCTGCTGGGACATCATCCTCAGTCTACCCGCACATCATCAACACGTTCCACATAGCGTCGTCCTTCAGGAAGTGGTTTGGCAATTCAGACCAAGGTTTCCCCAATACCTCAACCATGGCAGGCCTCAGCCCTGTCCTGCACAGTTTCCGTGTCTTCGATGTGCGGCACAAAAGCAACAAGGATTACCTGAACAGCGATGGGTCTGCCAAGAAGTCCTGTGTATCCAAAGATGTTCCCAACAACGTGGATTTCTCCAAATTTGATGGGCTAGCTCTATATGGCACGGGTAAGCCCATTCTCATGTGTTTCATCTGCAAGCTGTCCTTTGGCTATGTGCGTTCCTTTGCAACTCATGCCGTCCATGATCACCGCATGACACTGTGTGAGGACGAGCGGCAGTTGCTAGGGGACAAACAGGCATCTGCCATCATCCAGGGCATTGGGAAGGACAAAGAACCCCTCATCAGTTTCCTGGAACCAAAAAATAAGAGCACTCCTCTGCCACCTACCCTGCTCCCCATTAACTCTGGCCAGAGCTTCTATGGCACATTTAGTGGTGTCCATCTGGAGCCTGGAAGCAGCAGCAGGGGCAGCGAAAGCCTCCTCAACAAAGACTCTGACTCTGGCCTACACCAACAGCAGCAGCAACAAACCCCGCTAAGCTCAGTCCTCTCTATTGGAGGGCTGAGCATTCCCAAAGCATCCACTCTTACCTCATCCCCAGGTTCTGCCAAAGACTCCAGTGCCCTGCCCAAACAGGGAGGGAGAACAGAGGAGCCTGCTGGGAAAGAGTTGGCATGCAAGGGAGAGGATGGGGACACTGAGGAACATGAAAACAAGGCGCACCTATCAGGCCAGATGGGGGGCTCAGAAGAAGAAGAGGAACTGTTATTAGGGGAGGAGGAAGACGAGGTGGAGGCAGGAAGCTCTGCAGTGGCCTGTGGTAGTAACAGTAGCAGCGGCAGGGGTGAAGCGGGGGAACCAGCTGTCTCAAACCAAAGCATTTCCAAATCTCCTTTATTAATGCCTAGTAGCGCTCTCCAGCCTTCTGCCTGCACCTCTGTGGCCAGTAACACACTCAACAGCAAAGACCCTGCTTCCAATTTCTCTTCTGTCAAGAAAGAGGGTTCAGCTGCGGATGGTGGGGAGAGGACCTCAGAGCTCCCTCTGAGCTTTAACTGCCAGGGGCCCGCAGTTCCCACGGCAATGGCGGCAGCTGCTGTCAGAAGGAGCGAGGATGACACTGCTGGCACTTCCTCCTCACCTCTTTCCTCCAATGCTGCTGCTGATGTAAGTGCCAATCGAGATAGTGCCACAGCTCCAGAACCAAATGATTGCCCGGCAGAGGGAGAGGAGGAAAATGGAGCCCTTTTGCACCATCACCACATGCACCACCATCATCATCACCCCCACCCTTCATCTCACGGCCACTCCCACCTCTTCCCAGGGGGTTCCTGTGATTTTACGGGGATGGGCGAGTGTTCACAAACCCATGGGCCTGGTGGCAGCGGAGGAAGTGGGGTAGAATGCCCTAAATGTGACACCGTTCTGGGTTCCTCACGCTCCTTGGGTGGTCACATGACCATGATGCATTCACGCAACTCATGCAAGACACTCAAGTGTCCGAAATGCAACTGGCATTACAAGTACCAGCAAACGTTGGAGGCCCACATGAAAGAGAAGCACCCAGACTCTGGAGGCACCTGTTCGTACTGCACCAGTGGACAGAGCCACCCTCGTCTGGCTCGTGGAGAAAGCTATACCTGTGGATACAAGCCCTTCCGGTGTGAGGTATGTAGCAAAAAAATGTGGTGATGCGCCATTTTGTTTGTGTTGTGTTGTTGGGCCATTTAGGCTTTTGTAAGATGAAGTGATATTGTAAAGTAACATACAGTACGTATAGCTTTAATGCAGTTCATGAGCAAATTTTCTTCATATTTTAGGTGTGTAACTACTCGACCACCACAAAGGGCAACCTTAGCATCCACATGCAGTCGGACAAGCACCTGAACAACATGCAGACGCTGCAGAATGGAGGCACCATTTGCTCTGCGCAGGAGCAGGTGTTTGGACATACCCCAGGAGTAGTGGTGGCTGTCCCTTCAGTGACCCAGGCCAGTAGCCATCACCCTCCCCACCACCATCCTACACAGTCCTCCACCCATATGGCTGGACCGTGTGGGGCCCCCTCCCCAACCAAGCCTAAGAGCAAACCTACTTGGCGGTGTGAGGTATGTGACTATGAGACCAATGTGGCACGGAACCTGCGTATCCACATGACCAGTGAGAAGCACATGCACAACATGATGCTACTCCAGCAGAACGTGACTCAGATGCAGCATGGCCGGCTTGGCTTGGGAGCCATGCCTTCTCCCTCTGAGGCTGAGCTTTACCAATATTACCTGACCCAGAACATGAGCCTTCCACCAGGCCTCAAGATAGACCCAGCTGGAGCCGAGGCTCAGTTCCTGATGGGGAGCTTTCACCTGGATCCCAACATGGCCGCCCTGGCCCCTGCACTTGGTGAGCCCCATTTTGCCTCTCTTGCTCTCAGAAATGCCCCTATTTGCCACAAAATCACCAAGTTCAGTTCAGAGATCTTTTTTTAAAATTATCTTTATTCCTAATTCATCACGTTACTGAAACACAGAACATTAATGTCATTCACACAAAATGATGAGCAGGAATATAAACATATTGCCCGTCTCCATTGCTACATATACTAGGGAATTTATCACCACTTTTTACTTTTGGCCTGCCTTTCTTTCTCATGCCCTGAGGTATGCCTGCCCTAGTGAACTTGACACAATTCTCACATTTTACAAGCAGAAGGTTACTCAAGTAAAGAGGAAGAGGTGGAAGAAAGATAACAGCAGGGAGCTTACCCCAGACCCTCTCCATATTTCCTCACTGATAGTGTACATGAAAATAGTCCTCACGAGAGTAGGCCTATGCTCAACACCATCTCACATCCATAGAAAAACCTTCTTGTGCACAAGACCAGTCTACCAGTTACTTTCATCTACAAATAAACTAGCTGTACATGTAGCTATACTTGTGATAAGTAACACACATAAGCCCAACTTTGTTTTTCCTTAACAAGACCTCTAAGTGACACTGTATCAATTTGATTGTGACAGAATTTTAAAGTTCAATCTATGATACCCACTTTTGCTCAAAAAAGGTGAGTTTTGGGGCAAAACCTATATTTTCCCCTCTCCCTGCCCTTCCCCTCAGGCAGCCAGCCTCAGCTTTTTGTCATTATTCCGAAACTGTTGCTAAACTTCACCACTGGAGTCCTCCACTTTTCCAACTTTGTAATTGCAGCTATAAATTTTATCTTGGTCAAAGAAGGGAGGTTAGAGGGCTCAGCATGGGTAATTCAGCAGCATAGCAGAGTGTTTGGCAGACCAGTTACAACCCCACAGTTTGTACAGACTTGTCTACAACTGTTGCCAGTTCAAAGACACAAACAATAATTGATTGCTGTGACTAATTTTTTTTTCCCCTCTTCTGCCATCTGGTTCATTTTCTTGTGAGGTCTAATAAGCATGTTACAAGGGAGGCAATGATGACACAGTCTGGGCCCATAAACGACAGTGGTGTCATCGTCGATCACACTTTAAGAAGCTCTTCAAATTGTCGTACACAAACACTCTGATATTAAATCTACAGTATGATACATAAGGCTCAGTAAACCCTTTTGAAAGATTCTGCAATCACAAGGAGATCTCAGACCAGTTGGCTAAAGTTAGAGGTGCTCTTTCATGCTCTCACTGTGGATTTCTGACTTTTGCGTGTATTGCTGAAGAGATAGATAACAAATGTTAACCTCACATGATCTCAGCCTCCTGGTAATCCTCGTCCCAAGACTCAGCTTCTGTAGTAATAGGAAGATATGAGATGGAGTGCAAGAGAGTAAAAGTGAAGGGAGGTGGATGGGACTTCTAGCTGTTTGTGCTGGAAATTGTTTTCTAATGTAGACTGTGAAACAGCACAAAAAGACAAGTCACACATCTATTCACTTTAAAACATCATAATAGGTTCAGATTTGTTTAAGGTTTACATTCCTAGCACTAGCAATCATATACATATCATTCATATACATCTACAGTATTGTGGTTTCAATATAAAAAAGAAAACAGAAGCAAAGCTACAAATCAAGCTCTTGGGTCTACAACACAAATTTAGTGAGGAACATGATCCAGGTCTGTCGTAAACCATTGAATCTGCATAGTAATGGGGCATGAGAGCCAGGTAGAAATGAGAGGTGCAAGGTGCAGGAAAAGACAGGACAGGGAAAGCAACTGGGCACGTGTGTACCTCTGTGCGTATGTAAGCGAGAGAGAGTTTAAGAAGCCATGACTGGGGAGCTGGGTCTGTGAGTGATTTTAGAGGGCTTCTCAAAGGTCTCCCTCTCCTATAAAAATTCAGGTAATGGAGAAAAGTCCAAGAGCAGGCTGCATACTGCAGCAATAAATAAAAAGGAGCTGCTGGAATTAATTTAGTGTAAAGCCAGGCAGGGTCAAGCCTGCATGCTCAGGCTGGGCAGTGAAAGATTAAAGATCAGCAAGCAAAGGCAAAAACTCTGGTTGCTCTTACCTCATATTTTTAGAATTCATTTTTTAAGTCAGCCTTCCCAGACTGTATAGACATCAGTTCTGTGGTTGGTGTCATAGGATATGTGCTTGCCTTTTTTTTTTCCCCCTCTTCATCGTTTAGACTCAGTACCAAGCAGAATTTATCTGTTAGATGTACATATTGATTTAGAGGCAATCCGGAAGATAAGAAGCAAAAGAATTCTAGCAGAGAAGGATTTTTTTATATTATTATTCAGTGAACAAGGGCGATGGATTTGATTTACAGTAATGTGTGCTTGGGAACTCCTTAGTTCTTCAGTAATGATAAAATAACTTGCTTTTTCTGTGGCGCTCATGGCCTCTTGAGTTGATTTAGAGGCAGGCCATGAAAGTGCACCTGCCCAGACAGGGCAATGCGTACGTTCATTATCTGGCAGTTTGAGGTTTTCGTCTTTGGGTTTTGGAAAAGTCCAGGCTTTGTTTTTTCTCAATTCAAAGCAAGGATAGCTACAAATACATACATGCACATTATCCCCCATGCAATATCATACCGACCAACAGAGTGTGGTTTTTCAAAGTTTCAGAGACGTTATTAATTATGAGAGTGGCACAAGCTATGACTTCCTTTGTAGAATTTAAGTAAATGAATGAGAGAAAAAGTGATCTTTATAAACGGAACTCTGATTGAGACTGTAAGCTTTGAATATGTCTAACACAATTATAAGTGAATGTATTCAGCCATCTAAATACCTTTCTTTCCTCTTTTCCTCTTTTTTTTGTCTCTCTTTGTGTTCCATGTGCATTGTAGTAGGTGGGGAGATCCCTATGGACGTGCGGCTGGGCGGTGGGCAGTTGGTGTCCGAAGAACTGATGACCCTAGGAGAAAGTCTATCACAAACCAGCGACCCCTCCCTCAAGCTCTTTCAGTGCGCTGTATGCAACCGCTTCACCACTGACAACCTGGATGTGCTTGGCATGCATATGGGAGCTGAACGCAGCCTACCGGAGGAGGAGTGGCACGCTGTGGTGGGCGACTCTCACCAGTGCAAGTTGTGCCACTACACCACACAGCTTAAGGCCAACTTCCAGCTACACTGCAAGACAGACAAGCATGTGCAAAAGTACCAGCTTGTGGCCCACATCAAAGAAGGGGGCAAAGGCAATGAATGGCGCCTGAAATGTGTGGCCATAGGCAACCCAGTGCACCTGAAGTGCAATGCCTGCGACTACTACACTAACAGCCTGGAGAAGCTGAGGATGCACACTGTCAATACCCGCCATGAGGCAAGCCTCAAACTCTACAAGGTTAGTGGTCCTCAAGCTCCTTTCTCACACCCACCACTCAACCGACAACGACAATTTTCATAATATTGCCAGGAGAAGTAGTGTTCGTGTCATATTTGGGAGGATTTATTATCCTATTCAACTTTGATAAGTTTTACACAAATGGCAAAATGTGTCCTTAATCCTCTGCCTGCTAATTTGATATGCCTCCGCAAAACACGTTAATGTTCTAGTAATAGTAGGCCACACCACTAACTAGTCACTCTCCCAGTGCAGGAATGATAGCTTTGTTATGTAACTCTTGCCTTCCAAGTACTCATATAGAGGCAGGGTCACAGTGCTGCCATGAGTAGAACATGGCAGGTGAAGCTGGTTTGGAGGCTTAGGGGTGAATCAGTAGGAGACGAATGAAGAAGTGTGAGGAGACAGAGGTTTGGTGCTAATACTCCTCGGAGCGGGAAAGGCTGAATCGTTCTCGACAGCCGTATTGATTTTTGCTGGACTTGGAGCTTCACCTTCTCCTCTAATCATTCCATAATAGCCAATGGATGAACACTCTCCGAACAAATGGCCATAAATCTAACAGGCCTGATTCCACTTAGGTACCTATCCTGTGTGTCTGCGGCTTTGGTCACTCTGCGCTTAACCCAAACTGGCATAGCTGCACATGCACACACACATACAACACATACAACAAAACACTTACAAACAGTGACAGCATACACTCCGTGTCTGTAGGCCTACACTACAAACACATCAACACAATCTAACATACAACACTGTAATGTGCACTGTCTCCTAGTAGATTTGACCTTTTTTTGTAATAAGTCCGCTCCATTATCATGTGTTTGACACTTAAAAAGTAAACAGGAAAAGTATTTAAACAGTGCTTGACACTTTTTTGGTATCTTAGTATATTATAGTATGATGTCTTTTGGAAAGGAGCCACTAAAAGGCATGTGAAAAATGTGCTGCTTCAAGCGTGATGTTTTTAATCACATTAAAAACTAAGGGGAAGTGGTCCATTTAAAAATGAGTCTGAATTCCATTCAAAAAGGGTGTCTATTTGAAAATCATGCAGGATTATGAGCGGATCCTCAGAACCACTGGCATAACAGACATGTTTCCTGTCCACAAAGCCTTGGTACTGGAATCACAGTAAGAGAGAAAGTGTTAAAGGGGAAGGTGTGATGTAGGGCTCCTAGTACAGAGGTTAAAGGGGCCAGGGGACACAGAGGGTGTGGAGTGGAGACTATACGGTTTGCACCATACTAAGCAGGGGCACTGCAGGAACATTTCCAAATGCACAGGGAATTTATAGATGTATAGAAATGCAAATATGCAACATAATCTGCGAATGTGTTGAGTCAGTTGTGAGACAGCAGAAAAGCATAGGCTGTTATCCTTGTGTTTCTTTCCAACCCATGGTCATCCTCTCCTGGCCCTCGCTGCTGGACTTACTGGCCCACATTCCAATGACAGTATCACATTAGACCAAAATAGGCAGGCTCTGGCATACTCTCTCTCTCTCTCTCTCTCTCTCTCTCTCTCTCTCTCTCTCTCTCTCTTCCTCACACCTTTTGGAGAGAGAGACATTTTTTTTGTCTCTCAGAATTTTATATTACATTATGCTTTCCACTTTGCTGTAAGCCCGGAAGGCAGAAGAGAAATATTTCTTTTTTCCTTTCGTCTCTTTTTTCGCACAAGTTTTTAAGAGAGAAGAGACATATGTCATATTGCAGCTCAGACTGTGGGGGATTAAATATGTACAACACATCCAGGCATGATCATTTTTTATGACTTAAGCCTCTTAAGATGGCTCCATATTTCTTAAAACCAATTGATCTTCTGAGTAAGAGTGTGTGGATTTGTCCAGAAATTACCTGCTGTCCCAACCCGAGAATACTGTGGTCCTTATAAACTCTCCTTCCAGACACTACTCAAAAACAGTTCAGTAGTTGACAGGAATTATTGCAATATTTTATGACTCACAAATGTGATTAGCGGACAACAAGTACATGGTTGTGAGGCCTCTTTGGCGGCAAAGGCTCCCCACTTGACTTGATGTTACAGTCTTCATACTGCATTCGATTTACTGGCCTGGTAGAAATACTGACAGGCTGAAACCCACAGTGGCTCACAAGCCTGTAAACCCAACTTGGTATATTATGCAAAGACGAAAAAAGGAAAATCACCATTCATTTATTCTTCCCCAAAGAAATCTGATGCAAATAGCACCGTTTTTAACCTTTTTGGGGAGAAAATAAATCATCAAGTCAGCATAAACAGGCTGTATGATGTGGGAAATGCTTGGGACACTTCACCCAAATCAAACTGGTTTGCATTAAACAGGCCCTTTGTGTGCATAGCTCCATATAAATTGGAGCCTGTAATTACTGGAATTAAAAAGGAAGGTTTAAACTGAGGGCTAAGCTGGATGGGATAATTTGAGAGTTTGTGGTATGCGGCCCATATTAGGGCTTTCTAAAAATATCACCCCCACCACCCCAACTATTGGAATGTTCCAAAAGACCACAGAAAGATCCTGCCAGTCATCCTGACCACACGGACCACCACACAGCAGGGGGGTGATGCCGTCTTCCCCTGTGTGCTGTGTTCTCAGCTGAGACATACCCTTCCTCAGCGCTGTGTGTCCTTCCAACACTGCTCTTAAACTAACTGTGACTTTCTCTTTTTCCAATGAACCATAGGGTTTATAGTGACTCTGATGACAGCATGATGGCTACCCATCTGCTCTAACAATGGTCACTCCTAAGCACAAACATATGGGTTCTGTTCCAGCATCCAGATAACCCCAAATTTAGTTTATACTGTATGTTTTAGGAACATGAAGCAGTCCCCTGAGACTCACTCTTCTTGAACAAGCCCGGCATCCATTCTCATTTTACAGTTAGCCCGTACATAATACTGTGTGTGAATATGATAGCCCTTATACTAGCAGCAGAAGGCCTCAGGGCTTGGCTATGTGTTAGTGTGGAGGTGAGATGAGTGGAGCTAATCCCAGGCCCTGGCTGTTCTGGCCAGACAGAAAGGGTGGGGCCTAACCATGCCCAGCCACAGGCCTCGGCTTCCAGTCAAGGGTTGGGGGAAAGGGGAGGAGCATGGGGAGTTAGCTGGCTACCTTCTTTGTCTCGAGGGCCGGTGCAACCGGCGGTAATTGAGATTGATTGGATGTTATTTTTCCTCTTGCAAATGTAGTCCATTAGCTTGGCACATGCATAATCAGTTTAGAGCGCAGTTAGCCGAATGTAATCATGTTCCTCGGTGTCTGCTAGCACAAAATCCACTCCAGATGCCGCTTGACCATGGAAAGAAAGGGAGAAAGTGCCGTCACTATCAGATGGGGAATCTTTAACCAAGGAAGTCATGACACCCCTCCCTCTGTCCTGGTCCCGCTCTATTGAGCACACACATAACTATGCAAACTTCTCACCTATCTCTCTCTCCACATTACCCACTCAGTCACATCCACTCTCTGCTCCTTACCTATGAGAACATAGTGTTAAGTGGAGCCCAGCGGCTGGCCCATTAACTAACACAATACATCTGTATCTTGGATGTAGTTACTGCTCTTATTTTACACTTCAGTGCAATCCAAAATAATCAGTGAACACTGAGGAAACACAATGTCTACACTCTGCAGAGGGCAAATTCTCACAACGAAACATGAAAGAGGGAAAGAGGCAGTAATGTAAATGAAGGGATTAGTGGTTACATGAAAAAGCATTAAGGGAGTTCACTGATGATCCTACTCAGCAGAAACACTGGCTTCTCAGTCTCAGGAATGCAAACCGTGTTGACCCCTGCCCATTAATGATCATTACTACCAGGATTGACTCCAATTCTCTTGGGCTATACAATAGTTTGTTGTTGGAGTACCACCACTAATAGGTCATAGCTATACTCCAACTCTAGAAAAAATATCAATCAAATAGAGCTCATTAGTATATTTCAGACTCGTGCAGGAGATAAGTCCTGCTGACTAATACTTAGGCCAAGTGCCCACTAGATGACAGGATGCCTGATATTAGTGTCCCAGATGGGATTTTTTGATTTTTCTGGAATGTCCCAACAATTCTTGATATTTTTTGCAAGTCTTATCGTGTGGGCAGACGAATGAGGCAAAGTTGCCACTCTGGCCAACCTCAAGACAAATATTACAGCAGGTGTTGTGAGATATCCTCTGGCGAAATGATGTCCAGCGGGCGCCTGGCCTTACCCGCTTACCCACTAGATAGAGGAGGGGTATAGGAGGAAGATGGAGAGACAGACAGGAGAGAGGGGATGGGGGCGACAGGAGGGTTGGAGGATAGATACTCGGCTAATTATCATGGCTAGCCTATGATTGTTCAGTAATAGTGCTCAGTGGGAAAGGTTGCAGCAGTTCCAGGAAGAGCTGAGCTCTGATTTACTGGTACTACCGCTCTAATAAAGCGCTTGCTGCACATCCTGGGAGACAGCCCATTCTCTCCTTTCACATGCACAACCGTGTGAATGCAGTGCGTGTGTATGTGCAAACACACACACACACACACACACACACACACACACACACACACACACAGAGCAATCTTGAAATCTAAAGTGCCAGCAGATGACAACATAGGGCTCATAAAATGTACCATTTTAATTGCTCAAAGAGACGTTCTTATAATATGATTCCGTACAAGTGATGTACATGTGATAAAAGGCATCACGCTAAGGAAGTATTTAAATTCTTGATAGGCCCCAGTAACACCTCACCAACTCACTAACGCAGTCATGGTCCTGAACCCCAGTTGCCCTCTTTGTGTCCATTGCCTGCAGAACGTTGAGCTCTAGTGTCCTACCTCAAACTGATCTCAGTTACTCTGAGTTGTGAGTGGAACAAGGAAGGAGTGGCATTCAACAGAAATCAGGGTGAATTGGAGAGAGGGGTTGTCAGGCTGGGGGGCTAGTAGGGCTTAGTGTTTGGCAGTATGCAAGAGTTTCACAACTTTTCTAGCTCACACCCTTTGTGAAAGCCAGAGAGAGGTTTTCACCCGTGGCACAGCAGCTGCTGCTGCTGCTGATGTTGTTCATTGTATGTGCAACAGCCCTACTGTTGGTGATGCAGGGACTACAGAGTGACAGTGAAAGAAAGCGAAAGACGTTGAGCAGATAGCTACTTAGACAGGGGAGGCTGGTCTTTTCCCAGCTTTTTTTCATCTGTGGCTGTTTAACACAATTGCCAGAGTTAAAAGGGCCCAGTGCATTACAAGACCAGATTCTTGGTCCTGGGTCTGTGGTGGCGATAGAGATGCGATCTCTGTGTTCCATCACACATAGCCATAGGAGGATTAGAGAAAGAGTAGAGATGACGTGTTACATCATCAGCTGGGAGTTGGAGATCCTTGGCCATTGTGTTAATGGTTGTTTGTTTTGATCAGATTTTTCATTTTTGGACCAGATCAGCAGTGCACGCTTCTGCTAACGTGCAAGGAAGCTGATGATCCTGTTATCTCCAAGCTGATCAGTGGAAAAGGCAGATTGGTGTTTGGGGGAAGGAAAAAAATAGGAGGCACGGTTCTATCAGTTTTTGTGACTGGGGTTCATAACAGTTCAAGGCAGAGATAAGTTCCACTTTGTGTACAGTAGGAGATTTTGTGACTGTAGGTAGTACTGTATGGTGTAGATACAGTTTGTACCTCCCACCAGATCCCCCCCTTTTTGACAGACAATAAACAGTTTCTTAAACAAACTTCCGTATTAACTCTATACCCCTCAGTCCACTCTGCCTACGTAATATTGCTTTCTCTCTCTCCCCTTTCCTACCTTTTGTTGTTGTCTCCACACTATTAATAGACTTAGCAAATAGGTGTGAAGGGACCCACTAAACAAACCAGTATGGAGAGTGAATCAGTGGGTGGTCTAAAATGGGGATCTGCTTAAGGTTAAATATCTTAAATCCGACCATGCTGCAAAACTAAACATTCTCCACAGCTACATCCTCTGTCTGCATTCCCCATCCCACTCCGTCTACTTACTCTTCAGCTTGTAAAAGGTTCCTTGATCTTCACTTGAGAGCAAAGTAATGTTAACGTTATTGTCAACACACTGATTCTCTTATTAAATCAACAGATCTAGCTACAATAAAAAAGAGGGCACATAAAGCTTTACAGGCTTGAAAACGTCTTTAAGTTGTGTGATTATGACAAATGGTAAAATAAAGTTACTTCCTTTAAAGTGATTGTAGGAGATTAGGGCGGTATTGAGAGGATAATAACATATTGGAGAAAGTTCGTTCTGCACCAACTGGAGGGTCTCTGTATCTAATCTGTGTTATTCCTCTGCTCTGCTTGCCTCTATCTTGTCAAGATGATATTACAGATATATCAGTCATGTTCCTGTGTTTTTACCATCCCAACAGTAAAGATGCCACAGAGATAGTATTCCATTTTCCTTTTCTTCAAAAAGTCTAGGATTCCGTTTAATCTGGGGCCTCTATAATCTCCTATGGATTTAATATGTATTTGGCAGTCAAACTGCAGTAAAATGAGATTCCATGTAGGCTGAATGCCATTACATTACATGCACACAAATAACCCAATTACTATGAACACCTAGACTGAAATGATAAAGACCTTTTCATGTTTTGCAATTACCAAACTGCCCCACTAACCAAGTTTATATTTGTTGTTTGATGGTCAAGTATATATCTGGAATTATGTGTGGTTGCCACAGGATAATATAGTAACTCTAATGCTACTTTTGGAATTGTATTACTCTAAAGAGCACCTTAACGTAGGCTCTATTTTTCTGTTAGTTGTAAAATGAAAGCTGCAGAATGCAGTTCGAAACTCTGAAAGACATCAAATCTAGCTGCTGATATGCTTTGAGTTCATGCAAACACACAGTGTGGCTATCATGGCTTGACTGAAGCGTCTCACAGGTCTTTTTGCCCAACTGGTCAATACATCTGGTGACCTATAGCCACTGCACCTAAAAGACTAACGGTGGCAATTGGCAGGTAAACACTGCTTTGATGAGGCCAGATGGAGGCTCCTGTGAATCTATGTAGCTCCTAAGCTGAAGGGATGGAGAGAGTGAGGCAGGCAGGCTTACCGGCTCTGTGCCATCAATACATCAGTGGCTAAGCCACCAGATTAATGGCCTCCGAGTGGTCAGGGCCACAAAACTACTCAGCTCTGAGGTCTGTGTTCAGTGGAGCTGTACATGAAAGCAAGGTAGGGGAGGAGGAGGTCTTAGGTACCAGGATGAGCACACAGGGACCTCTATTCTGTTTGGGTTTGGCCTACAGAGTAGAGTCATGGGACCGATACATTTTACAGAATGATAGATATGTGCCCTAGCTGTTGTTTCATTCCCACTTGTAAGACCAAAGGGATGTTTGAGTAGCTAAACACAACATTCTAAGCAGTACTAAGTCATTTTATCTATGTATTTACAAGTGAGGACATTTAGTTCGTAAACACAACCTTTTGGCTTTGTTGTTTGTTGGAAGGCAGCTTGGTTAAAACTGATGCTTAATTTACACTACTGCTCAGAACATGTACTGCATTTTTTCCACCTAGTTTTTTCTCTGTTTAAACAAATCGGCCCCTCTGGTCTTTCAATTTTGTGCTGCATCGATTACTGTTGGATTGCATAACTCCAGCAATTTCCCGATTTCATTGTTTTTAGTGATGGGCCAGAAAGGTGCTGATGCTTGCATGCATGCTGACCTCAAATAAATCTTTTTTGAATGGGTTGTTCAGAGCAAAATGTGATGTGAAGCGTAGTGAAAAGTCCACATCACCACACTGTGACCACTATCAAGGCTTGAGTAAAAAATAACCATCCACCAGTTTCCTAAGGATAATTTTCAGGGTATAATTTTTATTTGAAACACTGGGGCCTCAGAGGCCCTTTCTTTAGTGCCAAGAGAGAATAGCCATCTCTTCCTGAACTTCATGGCACTGGTTGTCCATCCATGTTTTGCGTAATTGCTCCGTGCTTGAGTCCAGGGTTAGAACTGGGAGCTGTAAATCTATCAGTGTTATGCAGACAATGTTTTCTCCAGATGTAGAAGAAAAGATTTCATCCTTTTGTAATTAAGCGGTGCAGCCCAGGGTGTCATACGTTTTTTATTGGGGCTCTGGAAAAGATCATTTTGCACCTTGTTTTCTCATCATGCCTTTTATTCTTCAATACAAAAGATGGATGAAATGGAAAGACGAAAATGGAAAAACTAACAGAGAGTAGAATCTCCCGTTTAAATTGTAATATGGAAATTACTAGGTAGTGATGTAAGAGCTAGCGTTGAGGAGCGTGGGGTGGAGACACAAAGGGGACAAAAGCATAGTCATGGAACCAAGGCAATTACATAGTTTCCCTGATGAAGAATATCAGGGGAAAAAAATATATTTTTTAACCCAAGGAATGTTCCCCAATGTTATCTTTCCCACGGGTGCCATCTTCTACACCTGTGTTCTACTTTAAACTAAGGGAGAGGGGGAGTGAGTTGTGGAAAGGGATAGTGAGTAAAGGAGAGAGAGACAGCTTTAAGAGTTGGGGACGAGAATGCTCTTCAGTTTCTCAAGGGCACAGATACTTTATGGCCTCCACATTCCTGCATGACAAACTGATGCCCAGAATAGACAGAGTGGCGTTGGAGAAAAAAAAAAAGAGTTTAACTACTATGCCTTTAAGCCCCACCCCAACATATCATCTGTGTTCCTTGCTCACCTTCACCTCACTCTGCTTTGTTTATGTGGCAAACCTCAGGGTCACACTCTCTGACGCTTTTCTTTTACTAGCCAAAGCTGGTGAAAGCAAAGGACTGAAGTGCAGACTTTTGTAAGCAGCTCCACACATTTTTGTTTTATAAAGTCCTCTTCAATCTCATGTTGATTTACAGAGGCCTCTTTCCTCTGAGCTCTCTTCAGAAGAGCAGACAGCAGAGGAAGTCTCCATAGCCACTGAACGTCTAGGCTCAGTCCCAGATCATATACTATCTTCCCTCACTGCCTTCCTTGCCAGCCCCACAAAGTCTTTTTTATAATGTCACCACATTCAATCAACACTAGCCCTAAAATTAAGGACCGCTGAATAATTCAAACTTGGATCCTTCCTTCAGATGGCCTATCGCTGTCACTAGATAGGAATGTCCTTAATTTATGCTTGTTAGGTTGGAATTGTCATGTTGAAATAATTTGAACCATAAGGGCTGTCTGTGCAGCTACTGTTTAAATGAGAACTCTGGGAGCTGTTAAAGTTTGAACATGAAATTGTGAGATCTGGAATGCAAATTATTATTCAAATGATCAATGTATTAATTTGCATGCTGAGAGGCGTGAGGGAGAGAGAGTATCTTAATAAGTTCTGTAAAGCAAAGTATTTTATTATTTGTTGATGTTTCAGGAGTGAGGGCGTATTAATTTTGCAGTTATGAGTCCCAGTGTGACTTTAATCTTTCTCTGTCTTTCACACACAAAACATGTTTTTGTGCTCACCAACGTTCAGACCCATCTTCCTGTTTCTCAGGAAGTATCATTTCACAGATGACTTACAGAAGATGTGAATAGTACAACAGCAGCTTTGGAGATCCATACTATGGACACTATGGCCTCCTACTACAGATCTCCTAGTTTTCTTTGCAATCAGCTCAGTTTGGATTTCTGGGGAGATGAAATGTTAAAATGTCTGGGGTTATGGGATATTTAATAAACTTAAACCACAGACTTAAGCCTTAAGCCAGTTGAAACTGGTTAAGTGAGGAGCCAAATAAAGGTAAACCCTTCAGAACATGGAATTATTCTGAGAAAAGGCAAAGAGAGATTCCAGGACCTTCTGTTTGTACTCTGATTTCCTATCATCTTCTCTCTCACATCAAATGGAGCTTATCATTGAATTGTCCTCAATGTACAACGTTTTCTCCTTTTTCTTAAGCTTAGTTTCGAGTCTGCACTTTGATTACTGAGTGTTTGGGAGAAAAGTACGGTATAATTTGGGGGAAAAGTTCTTTGGATGTTTATTATCTGTGATCTTCTGTGATTTTTGATTCTTTGAGTGGTCATATTAGATAAGGAGCACGTTTGTGACCCAGTAGCCTATAAATTTAGGCCAACATAAAATAGAGAAAAACATATGTGTTTTGAATTTCATTCTAATAACTTATCATTGAAGGCCTTGCCTTGCCTTACATCTGGAAGGGAGGTTAGGGCTTTTTAGATGAGATATCCAGCATTGGCATATTCCCAGTATTCAACTTAACTTTTAAATCATTAAAAATGATGAAGCCATCTCCACAAAGTCGGGTTTATATATGAAAATCAAACACCATCTGCCATCTCTGATCAGAAGCAACAGCCATCAGGCCAGGGTTACCAAGGCAGAACAGGAAAAGCCATTAACTGCCAATCACTGCATCGATCGACAAGCCAGTCCACCACTACCACCCCCTCTCTGCCCCCACCCACCCCCCCCCACAGACACACACATACAGTTCATCGGCTTTTACTGTACAGTGCACACAAATGCACAAACGCATACACGTGCACAGCCTTGCCTTTACCACTATCTCTTTGTGCACCCACACAACGTGATGGGTAACATTTGGTCGAGTTTGTCTACTTCCCGCTTGAACCGTGTTATCTTTTAAATTATCTTGAGTCTAGATTGCAGGATCAACATTCTGTTCAGTTTAGATAAAGGTTGTCTGACTTTTCTTTATTGGCTCAGTAAACCCAATGTGTTACTTGAAGGACAGTCAAGATGCCGTTAAAAAGATATTTCCTTCTGAGCATAGGTTTGTAATCTCCTCATTACCAAAATGCATCTCAGTAAAGTCCATTGCCCTGTCAAAATGAGAGTAGACACTTCATTCTGCTCGGTCTCCCTCCACATTTTTGGAGTCAACCCCCAGATAAAAAGGGAACTAATAGTCAGTGAAGGGCAAAAAAGGGAAAAAAAAAACGAGATTGATTTTTTCTTCTTCTACATTTTCAATGGTGTCGCTAGAACTGAGGGTCATTAGAAGAATATTTACCTACTTCCCAATCTAATAGAGATGCTGTATATCAGAGTGATCTGGATCAGAGGTCAGGGCAGAGGGGAGCAATTAAAGCGTATGGATCCAGAAGCTCTAGGCCCATCACATTGTGTGTGTTGTAGGCAGAAACAGATGAACTAGAAGGGAGGCAGAGCCAATCTTTTTGAACATGGCTGTATTAGTTAAGAAAGCGTTGTAGCTGATGAACTAGTGATGCATTAGTCAGGGGCACTAATGCATATGTCTGTTTAAGCACTCCACACACAGGAATATGCTTAACTATGCTGTTACTTGCTTTTGTTGGATCGGCCTTCTCTGAGGCCACACAATAGCCAGAGACGGAACAGATATGATGGATGTGGCCTGGGGCCTATGCGCTCGCTCTGCATCTGCGGTGGCCTCATCCACACATCAGCCACCGGGAGAGGGAGGGAACACAGTAGGGAGGGAGAGATGGAGGGCAGAGATACAAACCAGACCAGCCATTTTCCTCGTTCCGCTCATAAATATTTGTGTGGCTGATTTATAAACAGTGGAGCAAGAGAACAGATCAAAGTGAACTGTAACACTTATATAAAACTGGGTCTTTTTCACGACACTGCCCTACACACCATGCCCATGCCTATTAAAGACAAAGCTATATATCATGAGGCATATTGGCAAGAGTACTGAATGGCCACTCACTTTAGAGCTCGGTCTTTCCTCAGTTGTGACTGTTCATATAGCACAATCATTCCAAGTCTCTCAAACACTAGTTAAAGGCCATCAATGTGTGATATAGCTAAACCTCAACCTTCTCTTAGCCTGTGTAAACTCCCCCGAGGTCAGTGGCTACTTAGGTGAATTTGAAATGGTTGTAATAATGCGAGGCAGCCATATTAAAACATAGCAATGCAGTGAAGTGTCACGGTGTCCTGGTAGTGGTAGAGTAGTGTTCGTCACACTAGACAGCTGCACATGCTGATTCAGGCAACACAAAGGCCAAGCCTCCTGTACGGCAGAGCGGAGGGATTAGGGTGAAACAGTGTGTGTACATACGTGTGTGTGTGTGTGTGTGTGTTGGAGTACAGTACTGGCCTCATGTGTCCAAGCACTGGCAGACACGGACATCAACGACCATAGCACTCTAGGCCTGTTAGGAGCAGAGCAGACATTCCACACCTACAAGCAGTGTTTACCTGCTGCCCCCACAAATGACACACTCACACACACATACAGTATATCTCCCATCCTAACCCAGCCCCCAACCCCCACCATTCATTTCCCGCTCTGGGTGCAAATGTGAGGGAGAAAGATGTGCTCTCCTCAGCCTCTCTGATTAAGAACAGTTATAGCAGGCAGATGCAGAGCAGCGCCATGAAGATGGCTGTTCGCTGACCTCTGTGGGAGGGAGAATAGCACGGGTAACGGGAGAGAAAAGAAGGCCTATTTCAATGGATTCCCCCCTTTGTCCACCAGCAGGACAGGGTGTGCTCAGTGTGGTGAGGCCTGGGAGAGTTGCTGCTAAACAGCCTGTCTCTCTGTCAGTCTGTCTGTGTGTGAGTGCCTGGAGACATCTGGTTCTCTAGCTGTGAGAACACAGTGGCATTATGTTTTCAGGCATGTCACCTAGTGCTTACATAACACATGGGTTCAGGTTTTTGCTCAACGGCATGGGGAATTTTTACAATTGGCCTCCGTATGATACAGAAAGGATTTGAGACGGTTTGTTTTATAGCATATCGGTACAGTAAATGGGAAAGAGAATCCACATGTGTTTCTATAGCTTCCCGCAGTAGTATGATGGTGCGCTATCTTGAATGTAGATGAAGCACCCCTTGTCTTATATTTTGCTTTCCACCCTAAATTCTATTGTATATATTGTATATGGCGTGTGAGTTTGATCATGTAGGCAGGTATTGTAGAAGGGTTTGAGAGAGAGAGAGAGAGAGAGAAGGCTGCAGATTGTTTTACCCCTGGTGAGTCTGAGTTTCTGTGCAGGGAGTTCAAAGTCCTGCTGAACATCAGAGGGCTGATGCTGAGTGAGGCTGACTAGCTGCAGCCTGTGGTCTGGGAAGGGTTACTGAATTATTACTGATGGTTTCAGGGGTAACTGTCCGACCACAGGACTGGGGAATATTAATCATTTATTTGATTGTCCGCATGTGCTGATTAATCAATTTGAGTAGGATCTGCAGGATTAACTACCCTATTATTCCCCTGTAAGAACAGATAAGAGATAAGACTTTAAAATATCATATTCCATTTATCATTTATTTTTAGGTCCCTGCTGATGAGGGTGAAATAAAAACTGAGGTGAGATTATGCAGAACAGCAACATGGGGAAAGCGTTGAGGGAGGAGGATAAGGGAAGAATGGATGAGGAGAGAAAAACAATCTCTTAACTGCAGATTTTAGTACTTCAGAAGACGGGGGGGAAAGATACAGCTTTGTATTTCTTCAAACATGGCACAGAAACCAAGTTGTGCAGCTGGGAGCGAGAGAGCAGAGAGAAAAGGGGGGAGGAGAGACATGAGGAACAGGAAGTTGATGGGAAAGTGATAGCTGTCTCCACCTGGAGTATAGCCTGAGCTGTGTGCTAAGAGGGAAGGCAAAGCAAGGGAGACGAGTGAGCTGCTTCATTTGATTCCCATTCTGTACTCTGGTTTCGGTAAGTTTAGCTCTCATACCAAGTATAGCTAGATAACTGATCCAGCAACTGTTTACCACACTCACTATCTATTCAGTCTATAAATTCTCAATCTGCCAGCTGTTTAATGTGTTATGTCATGTGGTAATGCCTTTGATTCCAACATGCCTCCGTTTGTAAATACAAGAGGCACTCAAAAGGCTGTGGTTTCTTTACAAGCATGGCGCCCCCGGCGCTTTGGTTGGGAATGCATTGAGAGCAAGAAGGATTGAAAGAGTAAGGGAGGGAGTGAGAGGTGGTTAGAAACTGTGTACACTTCCCGTTGCTCCTCTGCCAACCCTTCTCCCCGCTGCCTCTGGTTGCTCAGGCAGGCAGTGAGTGAGAAATGTGAGAGGGAGGAGTATATCCTCTCTGCTGGCTGAACACAGCACCGTAATTATGCACTTTTCAGCAGGTTTTACCTTTAACACTTTCCTCCCGGCTTTGAGATTAGTGCTCACCATGCTTGATTTACTGCACAATTACTGAACAAGAGCTCTATCTAATCAATAAACAGGAAGGGGAAAAGTGGTAGGCTTTGAAGTATAGTTTGAGATTTTTTGCACGATTGAGCAGTGTATATGGTGCAGCCAGTAAGGGCAGCCTGGCTGCGATGCCAGTCTGTAAAATATCTATTATATCAGGCACGCCTCTTTGCTTTACCAGCTCTCTAAGCCTCTTTACTGTGCTGAACTACTGGGGTGGAAAATGACATCTTTTTTTTCTGACCACTGCTTAACACAGAGGTCAGCAACACATTGTCTAATACGGACATTCCCCCAAAATATTAGATTAAAATCACAAATTGTGCAATAAAAGTGGGGCTGAATGTGATCTTAAAACTTGTGTGCAAAAGTTACATGCGAAGGGATATAAAGCACTCTTGAGAGGTAGCTTGTTATGCCCTGTATTAAATGTCCCCAAATGGGCAACCAGCACAATGACCTCCATGATGACACTTGCTACTGGCATGAGCAGTTATTTTAGGAAGCTCCAATGACCGGCCAGCACAAGTCTTTCTGGGGCCTTGTATAGCTTTTTGCGAGCATGAGCTAAGCAATAGGCTTCTTCCAATTAGTCTGGTCTGTGTTTGATTTTTAGTGATGACAACCATATCTCAGCTGCAATTATGCTGCACTGGGAATGATGAGGGCTTAGGTTATTGATCCTCAATTGATCACCCTGATCAATGAGCACTTTTGTTTCTCTCTTTATGGAAAGTAGAGTTATGTATTTTTCTTTGGCTAATGAGCAGGCCCAACAGAATGACCCTGTAAAGATATCTGTGTTAGCGAGTCACATCTGTATTAGTGATAGAGTTGGCTGTGCTCATGGGAAGAAGGGGGGGGTACTGCACAGAGCAACATTCATCAAAAGTGCACTACCTCCTTGTGGACATAGGTCATAGGCTACGATGGGTTTTATGAAAAAATAGAGGTCCTTATGAGGGGGATGGGTAGAGCAACAGCTGTGTCTTTCTGCATGTTAATGATAGGGTTCTAATTCAAAATGGTAATAGCTTAATGGCCATTAGGGATATGTGATTTTGATCATCATCATTTTGGAAGCAATAGTATTTTTCACTACACTTAAATGTTTAGCTTTTTATCTCTAGTTTATAACACCCAAAGTGTAATGTCATGGTTTCACTCTTTAAAGTTGCAGCTTTTAGTTGCAAGAGTTGACAGGTGAAACGGGTGGGTGTTTGGTGCGTGAATTGCTTGAAGAACCCTCAACATCAGTTTTCCTCCAACAAGGCACTTCATGGTCCATGCAAATAAGCCCACATATAGACCCACTCTGTATATTCACCTCCACTCAACCCCACTCATTAGATTTCATTTTAAGAAGAGGACCTCTCGAAGGCCATGTTGCTCCTTTTGTCGGCGCAGTGCTTCCAATAGAGATAGCAGTGTAAGACTGGGTTAAATATTGACACTGGCTGAGCACATCATCACTGTTCTTAATTAGCTGGTTTCTCTAGAAAGCTTGTGCGAGGGCAGTGCATGCACAACTAACATTCCCCCTTATGAGATCTCAAATACCCTCTCCCCAAAACACATTTCTATGAATTTTACATAAAAAGGATACAGGATCGTCAGAAAACATACAGTGTTACAGTAGCCTGAAGCAGCAACCAATTATGTGGTAATGAAATATTTACACTACCAAACTGAGTACGCCAGGGGTGAAAGCGAGATAATACAAGCCTGAGGAAACTGTATTCGGTGTCTCCTCTCTGCCGTTACATCAGTGAAAACGTGGAACAGGAGATCAGCTAATGACAATAGGCTTAGAAGCTAGAGCGTGGGCAGATCTGCAGTTCAGTAAGCATAGCTTTTGGTCAACCCCACTGCAATGGGCACACATTTAAGGGCTTTTTCTGGATCACAGTAGACCAGAAGGGGGGAAGGGGACACATAATCTCAACATTGACTCTCTAGAAGAAGTTTTACTGACGGAGTCCTTTTGACTTCTGATGACTACTCCCTCACAATAATATGGCAATGAATCTGCATTCACGGCAGAGTGTGATGTTTGTTCTCGAGGACTAATTGTGTTTGGGCAATGTTCCTGCTCTGAATTTAATTCTCACTGACTGCATTAATCATTACATGTGGTGTCTGCCTTTAGCCTGCTAACACATCAGTGACCTACAGAACAGCCGAGTCCAGATCTAGGTAGTCCGTCATGTTGTTCTTATGTAGTATGCACACACGCGCTTCCACTAGCAGCCCTATATAGCTCTGATCACACAGTGCGGTGCCTTTTATACACTCCGGAGATTCTCCTCTAAATCACTTGGAAGTCATAGATGTACAAGACGATTCTGTTTGATTGATAACTTAACAGGTATTGCTCTGGTTTGCATTGCAAACAGCGACCCCTCACAGGAAGCATGCTGAAAAAGCTGCATACTTAAACACAGGATCCACAGTGCAAGAGGAGTACACGACTTGTCACGCTGGCTGTGATTCAGATTTAAATCTTGCATGGCGGCCCAATTTCTTAGCCAGAAGACAGGGAGTGGTTTGTAGAGTAATATTAGTGGCCTCTGGATGCAGTCACCTTGTCTGCTTGTGAAAAATACTCAGATACCGGGGTGGAGTAGTTACGTTGGTGCTGTGGGTGCAGAAACCACGTGTTGTTGTTTTTTCACAGCCCTGCTTGTTTTCTGTATCTCTTATGAAAATCTCATTGTAGCCTTTAGAGTTTCAGAGATATTGCTGTTTTGTATTGTGTAAGTAATGTCATGAGTTATTATTGTGATAAAAGTGTCAGTAAAACACTGATGCAATTAACGATGATTCAAACTTAAAATCTAAAATTTTCAGCCTGCTGTGTGCCTACTGTTTTGCTCAAATGAAAATGAAAAAAAAAAAATCTTCCCCAGCCCTGTATAAGTAATTATTGTCACCGTTGTCCAAAATGGAGGGTTGTGATGTTGACTCAGTGCTCTGGGTAATGGAGAGAAGGGCCAGGGCAGGTCCTGATTTGCCCCAATCTGCTTCCAGATGGTACCTTGCCACTACACATGTCATCAAGTGTCTGTAACAGTTGTTTGGGTACCCCCATGGCTCCACCCTGCTTTCGCCTCCTGCAGGCAGACTCATTGTATTGCAATTCTGGCAAGCTCCTCCCAGCATGGCTTTCATAAAAGCACCAGGAGGTTAAGCTGTTAATTAGCTACTGAAAGAGGAGGCCAACAGCTTGCTGTTAATTTGCTTTACTCTTTTTTTCTTATTTGGATATTGACATCATTTCCTGCCTATTTTTGAGTCATCGCTGTGTGTCACAAAAGCAGGACCGAGCTCATTAAGAAGGGAGGGAAATGTGTTTATCTGGCTACCATGAGAAGTGCACATTATGTATGTATAGCCATGCTTATCCAAATGTTCTTAATGAGAAAGACCCTGGACGCCAGTGTTGGGCTCCTGTGGGCATAGGCTCAGGCTCGTTATCACCACACAGGGCATTGATCTCTCTACCGCCCGCTTGCTTATCCTCCTCCTCTTCCCCTTTCAAAGACAGTGTCTCGCACATGAATTATGTGGACACATCGATCAGCTGATTGAGAACTATTGTTTAGAGCCCTGGGTCATTATTGAAGGAGGGATTACCCAACTCTTGTTTTGTGCGTGCGCATGGGAGAGTGTATTTCTCAGCTCCTTGTCACTGCACATACTCCCCTTAGCTCACCTTAGATTTGCAACGGCTCCACAACTGTGCACACACTTACACGTGCACTGAACACATACAGCAGCCTACACAATCAACATGGCCCAAATGACTGCCTGCATTGATTGCCTTCCCTCCGCAATTATGTTCCCATTGTTTACTTTCTAGCATCTTACTCATTCAAACGGAATTCAATAATTATTGCTTTATTTAATGTTAAAGTAAGTAAGAGTGGTGGGTGTGGAGCACCAGTAGCTATATTGTCTTTAAGTGTCTCCATGACCCCTCCCCGGCTACTTTGTTTCACAGGCCTATGTTAAGTTATCCTCTCCAAGGATACCTACAGCGATCCGTCTTTCCCTCGCTGCCCTCCCTTACGACACAGAGGTCCGTTTTGTTTCTCTATTCCCTCCCAGAGACAAATATTGTACTGTGTTTTTATTCACCGGTAGTGATGGATCATTTCTACAGCAAGGCAGTAGAGGAAGTAACTTAGCACATTATGGAGTTTGAGACAGAGGGACAGGAAGAGTAAAGGAGAAGAAAGGACAAGGGTGGGGATGAGGTTCAGGAAGCAGTAGGTAGGCAGTTTGAGCCTGGAATACACGGCCCCCTTAATCCACAACCTAAGTTTTAGGCATGTTGCAGCTTGCAGTGGCTAATTCAAAGCAGCCACCGCACTTGGCACCCAGTGGGGCCTGTGGTTGGAGCTGTTCTTCGTGCTGCTGGCAGACAGGGAAGCACAGGCCAAACTGCCAGCACTCCCTGACTCCAGTCACTCTGCTTTGCTTTCCTAAACAACTTGTTTACGTTCCAGGGGAATCCCAGAGTTCAGATTTATGGGAAACAAACCTCTGCACATGTACAAATACACTGCTGCTGGGAAGACAGGGGTCATTAAATATTGTCATTGTCTCGACCCCAACTCCAAACTTAATCCTCATCATTAAAATATGTATTTTTTAAATAATCCTGATTTATAACCTTCATAATTAGGCAGCGCTTGGACAATTACTTTTCATATTTTCTCTTTTGGATACAATAGGATAGTTAGTTATAGGTACATTGTATGGCCACAGTTGTCAGACAGTGATTAACCCATACAAGGGTGTTTCCTCTCCCTCTGGTCATGGTGTGTTTTTCAACCTAAAAGGCACATTACATTGTTTCCCTTCAGAGTGAAATAGAGTTACCTCACTAGTTATGATTGCTGCCATGACATCACTATGTTTAAATAACAAAGGTGCTGCTTGACTTATTCTAACACATTTCAAGCCAAGGACTAGTCTGTACATTCGCTTCCCAGGTGATAGGGAAAACTCCTACCTGACTCCTACCTCTGTGATTTTAGATACAATCTTATCATTCAAATAAGGAGACAGGTCTACATTAATCCAATGAATTGCATGGCATCAGGTGTGAATTGTAATTTTCTAAACCATGTAAGCTTCCCATGGCACACACACACACACAGATACACTCAGACACCAGCTAATAGGGATGGAGGGACAGTTACAAAGCAATATCCCGGCAGATACTCACAGGCTCTCTCACAGAGGGATTTTGGCAGCTCTCTTAGAATTGATAGCTATTTAGCTCACAGATAGTCATCTGTTTTAATGCATTAATTTTGTATTAACAGCACTGCCAAATTTAATGGTGGAAATTAGGGAATGATCGTAATGGTATGTGGCTTTGTGTGTGAGAGACTGCATGTGCATGTGTGTACATTTCTGATGTCCTTTTTGTCTTTATTGTTGTACGTGTTTGTTGCGTGTACATGCTGTATTATACTGCTCCATTGGGAGCCATTATTTGGAATTACTGGCTCTCTGTCTCCCTTCCACCCTTCCAGTAATACCCACCTCTATCTTGTGTTAGTTGGACTCTCTCAGCAACCACACTGTTTTGTGTTAAAGGTGCACTTTTACTTTGCATTTAAGTGGATGGAAATGCAGATGTATGCAGTGCTCTGGGTGGGTGGTGAAACTGATACAGGCGTGTATTGCCCACTCAGAGGGCAAGGTGCGCTGTAGAGTTGTGTGAGAGAGGATGGGGTGGTGCCCACACCGCCCCTGTCCCTCTTTACCTGAAAAAGCACAGAGCACTGCTTCAGCCTCCACAGTAAGAGATAAGGTGCTCCATGGAAGAGAGAGGCTTGAAAAACCATGATTGCATTTTTAAACTATGAAAAACACCACAGTGTAAAATGAAGCTTAGAACTGGGCTTTTCAGTAGAAAAAAACAGATTGAAAGTGATCTCTCATGTTAAATCTAATTAAGAACATCTTAAAATGTATAACTAACAAATATGGTGAAGTATAATTTAGGGTTATTCAAACAACCTCAGTTTTTACTGGAGTGGACTGCATCTTTCCTTTAAAACACTGCAGTATAAATAAAATATGACTGAAGTATTTGTACCTATAATTAATGTGTCTTTGTGATCTAATCTGGTAAATCAGACCACACTTACAGTACATTGAAATGCACACGGCATGTCTCCCATGCCCAATTGCTCTTCAGTACATCACTGTATTCTAGGCAGTCACACATTTATACTTGTTCAGCTGAATCTCCTATATGTCTGCTGTAAATTCCCAGACAATGCAGCGGTATTGAATCCAATGCCGCTGACCCCGCCAGCTTCCCCCCATTATGCTCCACAGCTCCCCTCCTGTTGGGGCCTCGATAGGGCGCTTAGAAACCCCAGAGCTGGGCCGACCAACTCCTCCCAGCTCAACATGACTTTTTCATTAAGCCGCCAAATTCCTGCACTCCAGTTGGAGGTGATTTATCAACTAGGGGCTTCATTGCAGGTTCATAGGAAACAGACATAGGCCCTGTCTCATGCATTATTATGTTTCACATTCAGTGTGTGTGTGTGTGTGAGTGAGGAGGGGGGGGGGGGGTACTGTGTCCATACTGTGTTTGTGCTCTTAGCTATAATCCTATGGATAATACCTACGGAATCCAGTGAGAATCCGTGTTAGATAGAGTTATTGCGTGTGATGATCAGAGGGTTTTTGCACTCATGGGCTAAGCTATGCTGTGCTCCCAGGCACTATGGTATCATTTTGCATCAGTCCTCTCTGGAATACTAAATGACCAGGGGCCACCTCGTCTCTTACCTCGTTCACTGACTTTAAAATGTCCCAGACTCTGTTGGGTCATAGCCAGTGCAGAGATGATGAAAGTGGTGGTTTACAGGTGTAGCCGTTTGACATTGTAGACAGAGCTACAAGCACTGGGCCAGGCACATTTTAGCTCTGTTGAGGCCATCTTCCTGGCCAGTCAGGTTTATAGTGAGTTATAGTCGATTCAGGGCCAGGCGGTCTCAGGTTCACTCCTATATAAACCCTGTGCTTTTTATGGGAAACTATAAAACTCCCAGGATTTTTTTCTACCTCCTGGGACTATCTTTGAAGTTTTGGTCAGGTGCTGTCATTTTTTTAAACTTGCCTTCTTTTTTTGGAGCCTTGAGTCATTTGCGGCAAGAACTCTCTTTTTTTTAATCCAAGACATCTGCTATGAGTAAAGGCAGTTTGCATGATGGATTTGCTGTTATCTATAACTGAATCTGTCTCTCAGGTTTCTCTCTACCTTTGTTCTGATGCAATATTTGTGCACAGAGGAAAAGGAGGAGAAGGAGGAGGGCTCCCACAATATCCTGCAACACCTATTCATGACATCATGGATGGCTTAAAATGAGGCGAGAAAGGAGAGCACACAGAGACACAGAGCCTCTTACAATCACCTAATAACTCTATTACACCGAGCTGTGGGGCTCACAAAAAGGAAAGAGAAAAAAAAAACGCTTATTCCTTTTCCTGGAAGCGGTGTCTTAATGCCCATTTTAGGTGTAGAAGTGAGAAATATGAAACCAAAGAGAATGAAACACAATAGCTCAGAAAACCCCATAGCAATATTACAATATTGCCAGAAAATTAAACATTAGGAGAAAGGGACAAGAGCATTTTAGGGAAGCATAATATTGTTATGGCTTTTTTTCCACTAGCCTGTCAACACCTGATTTAGATGTAATGTGGTTAAATGTCTAATGTTCCCAATGCTTTTACATTTTCCAGTCAGCCCAACAGGCCATCCAGTGCAGGAGAAGATAGTTCAGTTTCTTCTTGATGAAGGGTTCAGTTTTCTGAACCTTTATCAAAGTGTAAACCTGATGTGTAAGGTTTATTCTCTTTAAATGCAGAATTGGTAATACAACCTGATTGACTCAACTTTAATCACAACCTTTCACCACCGTTAATGATTTCAGTAATTATCTTCTTCTTACGACAGGTTAATATTCATCAGTGGATTTTTCCTGGTTAGAAAAAGCAGATGTTATTAATTAATGGATCATTAAATGCCCCCAATAGTGTTTAATTTACATGTATTTATTAAATACAACATATTTTGTGGGACATACATAACACATATTTAAATATATACACTATGTTGGTGATTGGCATTGATCGCAGCCACGGAAATCCACAGCGAGACTCCATAGTTTGATATTTGGAGGGGCACATGACAGGCATGACACAAGTGGCCATACCGAGTCTGAGGCTTTCATTGTAAACATGCAGAAACAATCAGTGTGATGCTTTAGGATAGTGGTCAATAACTCTGATGCTCACACCAGGCCCAGCCATATTGTGTTGGCCTTGCATCATTGATTGAGCCATGCAGGAGGTAATTAGATTGGAGCTCTGTGGTGTGACAAGAGGTTGTGGTGGTATGGTGTCACTACGGGGCGTTAGGCATGTTGTGACACCGCGGAGGATGGGCTGAAGGCTTGACTAGGCCTGCTGTTGAGTCTTGGAGGAAGTGCTGGGGTTGACAGGTCAATACTAGAGCTGATGTCCCGTCCTCTGAAGGTTGTCCTCCTGTTGTGGAATGTTCCAGTTTCTCTCAGAGTGTACTAAATCTCCCTCCTGCCTCACCACCGGCTCACTTTGCCTCTCTTTCTCTGTGAGAGAGCGAGGATTTAACTCGCCGTGATCAATATTTAGTATTCCATGCGTGAAACAAGCAGATGTTTGGAGTTTCCTTTTCAGAGACGGGAGGCTTCTGTTGAGTGAAGGGGATCAATGCTCCCTTCCGTCTGTGAGGCTGTAGACCCACGGCTTCTGAAGGGTGGCTGATGCGATTCCTGCCTGCGCTCGTGCCCCTGAGATTTGCGTGCGTCCTAGGCCTCTCCTGTCCTGTTAGCCCGCTGATACAGACACTCACGCAGACAAAGTGCGCAGTCCAAACAGTTGTCCTGAAGTGGAAGAGGTCTGGATGTTAAACAACAGGGCTGTGATTGGGAATTGATTTGTTCATTTGCCAACTGTTTGAGTGAAAGTGAGTCGGTGGTGCCTAGCCAGCTATCTGCCATCTACAATAACCTCTTTCTCTCTCTTTCCCTCTCTCTCTTTCTCCATGTTCATTTCTCTCTCTCTCTCTCTCTCTCTCTCTCTCTCTCTCTCTCTCTCTCTCTCTCTCTCTCTCTCACTCTCTGTTCATTCCCTCCCACAGCACCTGCAGCAGCACGAAAATGCGGTGGAGGGTGATGCCTGCTACTACCATTGTGTGCTGTGTAGCTACTCGACCAAGGCCAAGCTCAACCTGATCCAGCATGTGCGCTCCATGAAGCACCAGCGCAGTGAGAGCCTCAGGAAGCTTCAGCGCTTGCAGAAGGGCCTACCGGAGGAGGAGGAGGACCTCAGCTCCATCTTCACCATTCGCAAATGCTCTTCTTCTGATACAGGTCAGAAACTGCCCCTGTGGCCCTTTTTTGTTAGGATCTCTTTATATGTGTCTGCCTTTGTTTTACTCTCTTGATCTCTCTGTCTCTGCTGCTCTGTCTCTTGTACACATAAACACACATCCATCGCTCCGCTGAGACATACGTCTGAGTTATCAAAATGTGCGTTCACAATTTGTTGCTCTATTCATTTCACATTGACCCCCCCCATAGATATGAAGTTTTGGGTTGTTTTTTTATGAAATAGCCATGATTGAAATACAGTAGTACTAAACTCAAATATACATTATTATTGTTAGATAGGAAGAACAGCATTTTACACCACACGAGTATGACTTTTTTACTCTGTCAGAGATAACGTTCCTGGGAGTTATGTCACTTAATCTGCTTGCAATAACTTTATTTTTCAAGTGTATTTTTGATATTGATATAATTTTAGGTCAATCTCATTTACACAACATAATCCGGCCTTCAGCAGCAAAAGCAGTGAACCCTGTTAATGGGAGCTGTTCTGTTCAGCCATCAAAGATATATTGAGACAGAGCATTAAGGCCAGAGAAGGAGGAGCCGAACAACAGCAGCAGCTGCAACAACAACAAGAACACAGCTACAACAACAGTAGCATGACGGAAACAAAGTGCCTCGGCTGCTCATTTATTATGGACTGATTAGGAAGAGTGAGCTGTGGTCAATTAACACTCTTTCTTAGCAGAGATTTGGTTTTCCAATCGCTTTAACTCCTTTGCCCTGACAAAGAGGCTCTATTGTGTGTCCCTCCAAGAGGGAACCATTACTTCCCTCGCACACATACTCACTGTCTGTGTTATGCAGGGGGGGGGGGGGCAGCCTGTGAAGATGCTTTGTTCCAAGGAGGCAGGGATAATGAAGCCAGCGGCCGGGAAATTGCGCAAAAGGCAGTCACAGATCTGAAGCAAATCATTAGAGAACATATTTAGCCGAGCAATTAGGGACAATTAAGCTTTCTGCTCGCTGCACTCCAAATATGTTAATGATTACAGTACAGTGGACAGGCGAACATGCAAAGGCAGGAGGAAGGGCCATTCAGGTTAAAAGGGTTGGGGGTTGGGAATTTACTATTTTTGCATTTAGAGTTGTTGTCCTTTGTCAAAAAATGTTTTTTGGTTGTTGTTTTGTATGCAGATGTTTATCAATCCTTTTTTCTCTTTTAATCTTTGATTTGCTAGATGCCCATGTTTGTGCCAGGTTGAGGGATCCAAGCTTTAGGTTAGGTAATGGGCCCCTGCAGTGGGGCTGTGTGTGGGTAGTATCATTACACACACACAGACAGCAGTTACTCCCCTGCAGAGCATCATCAAATTACAATAAACCTCACTTACTTGAGCAGACCACTAGCGTTCAACAAAATGTAAAAGGTGCCTTCATTCTGCTCTTTTACAACAAGCTGCAGACAGATAAACATATAAACACAAGATCAGTGATTATGTCATTGTTTTCAATCCAGCACTAACCTCCATTTGTTTTTTCACATGATATGAAATTAAATTAAGTGTGCAAAAAAAAGAAAAATTATTTTGATCAAATTACCTCAACAATTATCATACCTCTTTGTCTGTAAACGTTAACTCTAAAATAGCTGACCTCTCACTTCTACCACCTCACACCCCAAATGCCTTGTTCCAACAGCCTCAGCTGCGCCGGCCCACCTCCCAGCCTCACCCCTCCCCTAGAGCTGAAACCATTCCCTCCCAGTGTAATATTTAATTTCCTATTCGCTAGCTCTTCTGTGGCACAGGGCTCTTTTTTTGTGGTTGATGCATAGCTGCTAAAGTGGTGGAACGCTCTCTGGCTTGTTAAAACAAAGTTGCCCCTGGATTTCTGGGTCACCGAGACAGTAATTCCCTTGCATGCTGCTGTTCTGTGATCCTGCGAGTGGTCTCTGCTCGTGTAAGTTGCTGAGCTTGTAGCCTGCCTGGGATCTTTGCAAAACATATGAAGCCTTCTCTTTCCCCAAAAAGCTCACACCTTAAACCCGTCACGTCAACTGATACCTTTCTATGACAGCAATGGAATTCAATTTGGCTAGCTCATGCATGATCTGATGTGTTTTACACTTCACAACGTTGCATATTAATGCCCCTTATAAAGAGGCAGCAGACTATAGGGATTCGTTGCCACTTATCTCCTCTGGGCTGGATGTCCAAGGAGAGCAAGGGCAGCAGAAATGAGGTTTCTTTCTAATTAGACTAACACAGGAATAAAAGGCTTGCATTGTTTTAATTCTTGCTCATACTGAAATTGTGCCGCTTAAGCATGTTGCTGTGTGGCCCCGCCTCCATTTGTCTTCTTTAACCCTTTCTCTGTGGGGAAACAAAGGGGCCACAGAGGGACCCCAGCCCCACACAGCTGCCCTGTATGCAGAGATCACTGAATAAAGCTCAACACTGACTTGAACGAATGCGCTGTCTGCAGCAGCGCTTGCCTTCTAGTTTTTAGGATAGCAGCTCATTACTAGGTGGCAGGTAGACACAAAAAAGAGAGACATGTATGTGACAGAGAAGGCGGGAGGGAAATATTAAAACTCCCATAAAGCACTCACTTGTGAGGACAGCTGGTTTGACAGCATGAGGACAAAATATATTTTAGGCTTAGCGCTTACAGAGAAAAGGCATAACCTAGTGTCACGTTGATGTCAAGCGTAGGGTTAATGGTGACTGCTGACAACCTCAAGCATCGGGATATGTGCGTATGAGTGACCGATATATGGAGAACAAGAGAAAATGGTGAGGAGTGGATGCAAAAGAAGTGGGGGATACAAATTTAGGGAGCTTGCGTGTGAGAACTTGTGTGACACTTGAGCGTATGATGACCCTATTTCGAATGAATGATGTTCACCAGGGCATACAACTCAATGACACATTGAGGTTTCTCATTTCTTAACATTTAATAGAATTATTGAAAAATTATCAAAGTTAATTTTTGAGCGTAGAACAGAATGAGATCATGCCTCTAAAAAGGGCAAAGTTAAATTGCACTGAAGGGTGGATGCCCTTCTGCGAGAAAAGTTTGCTTTGTTCTCTGTGCGTGTGTGTGTGTGTGTGTGTGTGTGTGAGACAGAGAAAATGAGATTCAGGCAAGAACATTTTATCAGGGTAAAATATTAGTATTTTTCAGTGGCAAACGTCTGTGCGTTTATGTGTATGGAGGAGGCAGAGATGGAGAACGAACGTGGCTGACAGTGTGGATTAGCTCCTGCTGTAAATCTGCCTCAGTCACAGATGGCAGGCCCTTGATCGCTGGGCTGTGACGGCTTGGCTCTCATCGCAGGAGGAAATCCCTGTCTGTGAGTCGAGGAGGCTGGGAAGGAGAAGGCTGGGGCTGGGGCCGCCTGGGCAGCCACCAATCATTGTCTCCTGTCTGTGTAGACATACAGGCCTGGCTGTTTAAGGGCAAAGACTTGTTTGGGAAGGGGTCATCTTACTTTGATTCTGCAGTTGTTTCCTCCACCACACCTGGAGCGCTTGTAAGTGTAACTTAAGCCTCCAGTTTAGATCAGTACTTTTAATGACCAGTTTGAGAAACTGGGCAGGGGAGCCGTGTGCATTTCTAAATGAAAATGAGACGAAAGGATGCATACAAATGACGGTATAATAGTGGTATCCAAAATGAGATCCATTGTTTGTTTTGCTAAAAGGGGTGCGCTTTCAGGGTCACACCTAATACTAAGGCCTGTCCTGACAACAGAAGTATTTTTCCTCCCTTTCCTCATGCCTCCCTCTCTGCCTCATGCATAATTCCTGAGATGCTCTGAAAAAGCTGGAAAATGGGCTGCGACATAGAAAAATACACTAATGCAAACTAAAGCAAATAGAGAAAAGTCACTCATATTTTCAGATTGGCGTGACACCTTGCAGCTCACAATGAGATTCAATGAAGGCAGACAAGATATGTTGACATCCAATCTGTCAAAAAACATTCTTACTAATATCGAATGTACTGTATTGAACTATGCCTTCTTCTTTTAGTCGTATCCACTGCCTCTAAGCGCTCTGTTTCAACTTATTAACAGGGCTTTACTCTCCCCTGCTTTCATACTCCATCATACCCTGCTATCTGTATGTTCAGTGGCTAAGTTAAAGCTGCTAAAGCCAGGTAAAATCAGAGGTGAGCCAGGCCACGCTCTGATGGCATGCAATGGCCAAAGTCTGAGCTTTTGCTCCCCACGGGCAAGAGCGAAACAGACGGTAGCCATTTCTGGAATGTCCTCCTTTATTCATGCTTGTTACAATGCAAAGTAAACCTTTCCAGAAACAGGATATTGTAGCCCCTAACCACAAGACTCTTTCTACATGCCACATTATGGCCAATCTGAAAGTAAGTTGTATAGACAGACACTGCCGCAATGCGCTTTTAATAAAGGCGGTTATTGCCCTGGTCATGCAGAGTGGATATGAGGATGAGGACTGTGCAGGCCCGGATGAGTAGGGCCCCAGAGGGCCTGCAGCTCAGTCAGGCCTCCGTCAGTCGCCTGCCTTCTAATCCCTGTCCGAAGGGCATCGAGGCAGCATAGGAAATTGTTTGCTGTCCACAGAACGTGCCAGGAAATTCATAAATACATTACTTTTCATTTTGAAAATATTACAAAAGACTAGACGTTTATTAAAAAGCCAAAATGATGGCTTTATAGATTTTCCAGTTGTGTATCAGCATTCATATGACCATGCTGCTCTAACTAACACAATCAAGTCTTTTCTTTCCCTGTGCCCCGTGCTTTATGGACCAGCTTGGTCTGAATTCCTCTGCTGGCTCATCCTGTAATAGCAAATTGACCAGAAAGCCACCACGCTATTCTGGGATGGGCTGTGAATAAAAATGTCTTCTGTCCAGGTTTTTACTACCCCACCCGACTGAACCCTCGTTCTGTAAATACTGCCTTGCTCGGCCCCCAGGCTGGAAGGCGGGTAATGTCTGGATCCTGGTTGTGCCAGCCTGTCCAATTGATCTAGCTTAGAGGAGAACAGGGGCAGCATAAATGTCAACGTTGAGTGTTTATATACACAAAGCGACAATAAGAAAAGTGATAAAGTCAATGAGGACAAGTTGAAAGCAAAAGCCTCTCAAAATCAGGACGTGAAGCTTTTTTAATGCAGTATTTGGGGATGTTTACTCATGCAGAGTTCACCTTGTGTGTGCCCTGTATGTTTTAAGCCCCATGTGTGATGTTACCGTCAGTTATGTCGTGTGGGTGTAAATATGCGGCACATTTTATTTTGCAAACTCGCATACCCATAAATGAGCACACACATAGGTGTCCACTTTGAGAATCAGGACATGTGTGGGTGCGAGAGGCTCTCCTTGTCATCAAGCCCATTTTCAGAGGAGACTGGCAGCACATTATAATATTGGTTTCCCTCTCTCTTGTCATTACCAGACACTCTCCTTGAAAGCTGATCCAAAAGATAGACAGTCCATCAGGAGACAGTCATCTCATTTGTACTTACTAAACGTGTTAATGAGTTCTATTTTCAGGCTTTGAGGCTTTTGCTGCTGGTTATTGGAGCAGAGGTGGTGTGAGGTGCTGGATGGCAGGATCAGGAGGAGCTCGGAGGGGAAGGAGGTAATGCAGTAGCCCTGCTGCCCCTCATGTCACTCACACGGAGTGACCACAGCCTCCGCAGGGGCTGTCAGTCAGGGCTGAGGGCGGGAAGTCTGTGGTTCCAGGCAGACACAGCCAGTGGAGGAGAGAATAGATTAGGTGACAAAGACATAATGGTTGTGATGGGTTTAATTATAGCAGCAGTCGTGTCACTGCCATACAGGTACATGAGATGAAGGAGGAACAAGTCAATTTAAGACGATGGAGCATGACATAGTTCTCTTTAATGACTGATTTATATGAGATGCGTTTGACAGAGCATCGAATTAAAGTATAGTTTGTTTTCATGTCCAAAATATTTTCAGTGCAGTTATAGCTAAGTGAGAGATGCATGAGTGGCTGACTTTTCTTATTAAAGAATATGGTGCTGGGTTTTGTCAACACATACTTTGACAAATACTGTAACTAACACGACTCCAGTGACTCCTTTAATTTGTTTACAGTTACAAAGAGCCAGTTGTATGTGTCCCTCATTATCAAACCCACTTTAGTTGAGTGTCTTTGTCAAAGAATGCATACCCAGCACATTTTCTACAATGTACTTATTAGTCAAATAACTTAACTTGCATGCTGTTGCAATACGATGCAGATACATTTTCTCTTGTTTGGCTTTTCTTTACCTATAGTTGTCAAATTTTAAGTTCAAAGTTCAAAGTTTTCTGCACGCTCCTTACTTGAACTTCCGCCTAAGGCATATTATCGTCTCCAGCATGTTCTCATCTATGATATTGATTGTAGTGCAAGCATATGTCGAGGAACTACAAACAATAAATTGTTAAATACTGAGATTTCTTCATTTGTTACTATGTTTTGGTATTGGGCCGAACAGTGCAGCTCGCTGTAGAATTAGGCAGCTCAATTTGACCATAGGCAGCATCAGAGAAGAAACAGGAGTAAAGTTTGGCAACTATCGAGTCGAGGCTAGGAAAGTTTTATTTAGCCATTTTTAATAAGGCTGTTTGTGCCCCCCAGAGAGAGCTGGTGGATCAAAGGGCATGATCTGTGCTATGGATGAGTTCACCCTGGGTCCAGCAGAGACGATAGGCCTCGCTGACAGCAAAAGAAAACCAGAGAGTGAAGGGTGCCCTATCCTGCAGCACGATGCCCTCACACTCCGAAGGCTCCATTTGAATAAAGGCAGATGAAACAAAGACTGGCTGAAAGCACAGATGTTGTGATTCATTATCTACTCTCTGATAGATAAGCAAGAGTAGTGAACAGACTGTGTGTAAGTGCACATGTGTTGCTCATTTGAAGAAAACACCCTTACATGAAAAAACATACAGACACGAAACACAGGCATCCATGTTTTGAGTGCATTAGCAAAAAGAGTCCCCTCCAGTGCCTCAACCACATCAACTAAAAGCAGCCAGGCATATGGTAGCAATGAGAGAAGTGCAGAAATAATTCAATAGTGAACCTTTCTAACCTTTACCTGTGGGCGTGAGCAGCAGTCATTGATTCACGCTGTGCTTGACAGTACACTACACACCACCTGAGGAGGGTGGGTGAAGAGAAATGGATGAGTTTGCTGAAAAACACGAAAGGATAATATGAGTGGGAGGAAGGCTCTACTGTGTGTCGGTGATGGTGGTGTGTGACATTAGAGGGAGCTTTCCACAGATGAATACTGGGAATTATTCTGGATTTGTCTAGTTTCCACATATATTGTTCCCCTTGCCCCCATGTAGCTGCAGGTATCAGCAGACGGACAGAAATTCTCACACCATGTCGAGTGTGATACCACTATAGTCTACAGTAGGCTGCTATTGGTTACAAAGCACCTTCAGGTCTGGGGCCTGAGTCTTCCAGAGAATTGTAAAACTGACACACAGTAAGCCATTGGTTATCTCAGGATATGTGTTGTGAAGAATGTTGTGGTTGATGAGCAGAGCACGGAGTCTCTTGTCGTGTGGTGGCCACGGACTGAGCAGTCGTCCTTTGAAGGCACTATTTGGTAAAGAAGGGATGTTTTGGGGTAAGATATGCCCACAGTCTGAGTCTGTTTAGCCAGATGTGATCGCCTGCCAAGTGACACTGTGAGACAAAATTGCATTTGTTTTGTGACATTCTTACTGTTTGACTCAGTCAGATTTATGGTGTCCCTCCTGATCCAAATGATGGCCTATCTCTCACAGTCTCTCTTTGTCTGGCTGGAAATGCTGCTCTGTCGCTGCTGTTTTATAAATTGGCTGTGAATGTGTTCTTCCTACTGTCCATTTGGGGCAAAGAAGCTTGGATGAGCATAGTGATGGATGATATTTACGCAAGGGAAAATGAATGAGGAGCCTTCATTTACACTGTAAAGGCACACTGAACAGATAAAGTTCCACCATGACCATAAAGAGGGAAAAGGAGTTTTATTGCAACAGTACAAATTCAATCAATTACCAAAAAACATTTTTGTTGGCAGTATCTGAGGTTTGGACCCATAATCGCACCGTTTCAGATTATTTTCATGTACTTGCAATATTGCTTAATTACTTACTCCCTGTAGAGCTGCCTGTGTTTGGCAAGACATCCTCTGACAGAGACATGGATAGTGAAGAAATAAACGTTTGCACATGTTTATCCCTTGTTGACAGATCTCACATTGCTTATTTTATACTGAAAATAGCCAAAGCACAGGAAAATAGTTATTTACTTGCTGTAAGGGCAAAACCAGTTTCTTTCTGTTTACATGATAAGAAAAGTGTATTTATGCCTTTCACACTTTTTTGCATGTTCATTTGTGGATCCCTTAGTATTCTTTGAAATATTTATTTTCACAGAAAACCACATTTGCAAACATGCATACAGTAATAAGAGAGAAGATAAACAAGTTGGAAAAAGCAGGAAAAAACACCCTGACCAATTTGAAGCATTAAGATGAATAATCCACTGTTTTGAAAGCAAGCAAAGGTCAATTTTCATGCTGCTTGCTCCGTAAGCATACAGGAGAGCATATCGAGTCAATTCAGCTGCGCTGCACAGTCAAGGGGGAAGGACAGTCTCCTTTTTTGCATTAGTCGGCTATGTTGGACCAAGTGCTGCTATAAAAACAGTTTCCAGTTTCCACTCAGGAGGCAGATGGTTTGGTTTTTTAAAATGGAAATATTTGTGATGATATATGTTCACTTGAATAGCTAGTTTGAAAGAATATATTGATGTTTGTCCAGAAATACTCAGGTGTGTGATCTGAAATTATGTGATACAGCAACAGCCATTTCAAAATACCACAACAATATATCTATTCGTTGTATTGTACTCTAGTTTAAGTGTTTGTTACTTGAAGGTACTGGTATTGTTACTTAAAGGCATATGATCATCAGCTCATTTGTGTTTTTCGCCTGTTTTTCTCTTTACTTTCTATTACTTTCTATTGCGTGGGGACATACCGTAATAACAAATCCAGGTATTTTTCAGTGGAACTAAGTAAAGAACTGAAAATGATTAACCTTAGCGATGGCCGTGGGTTTCTGGAAATGAGTCCCTCTAATGTATATGGGGAATGTTTCGAGCACTTGGGAAAGCTGAGATGGGGCACATATTTGTGTGCGAGATGTAGAGTGAAGAACACAGTGGATGTGTTTGAATCCATGTCACAAGTCGTTGTTAGTCGAACAGACAGGCCAGCGCTCGGAGGCTTACTCGATTGAAGGTGGCACAGGGGCCAGAATGGCAGCCAGAATTAGGAAAAATGGGCTGTGTTTTTGTCATGTTAAACTGGCCAATAGAATCTAATTGGATGGGGAAGAGCGAATGGCAACACTTTCTTTGTTTAAGGGCCCTCTGCAGTCACTTTGCAGGACCCATTGTGCATTGACCACAATAGCATTAGTTTGTGCTCTTGTTCTGGACTCTTCTTTTCTCTGGCTTTCTGCAGTCAGCTCCTGTCCGTTCCACTCTGTCTTCACGCTTTACTTCCACGCTCCACCGGTGCTCAGGACGGGACTCAGAAACATGCCCCCCATCATGATTACCCCAACCTCACTCTCCTCCTATCCTGTATTATCCCACCATCACTATACGCAATCCTTCCCGTCCTGCTTTCTAATCCACACTATTAAAAAGATACAGATAGCGAGAGAAAGGCACCTTCTTCTGCTCTGTCTGTAGTCCTGTAGTCCACTTTTGCCCCAAGAAGAGAATCTTTATATTCTTGTTATCAGGTTTAAAGAATCCAATCATTTAATGAGAAATTATTAAAATTGATTGCACCATGAGTTCACAGACAGTCTAGCCACGAGGTCTTGCGAGTGTGCCAAGAATGTAGTCGTAAAATATACTTTTTTTCTGGCTTCATAAAATAATAATGTAACACTCATTCTTAGTTATTTATTTTGTAGCCATGTTTCACTGTCAGACAATACAAAACAGCAGCAAATCTGACTGACTGACTGATTGAAAAGACTTTGACAGCAGCGTAACACTCAAAATTACTATTGGAATATACTCCAATGCTTATAATGATTCCTCTCAAGTGAGAGTTTTTTTGATGTACTTTTATCTATAGATAGGAACCATCTTTGAATTAGTACTTGAGCCATACTACAAAGAAGAGCACTTAGGTTTCATGGTGTATTCTCAGAGCAAGCCAGAGCAATTCTTATGTTGCTTAGTGAACAAGCCTGCTTCTTACTGTACAGAGAATTATAATGCACAAGAAGCAAAAATATATCTATGCCCTTGTTGTGATGTAGAAAGTGGATATCAACCCTATATTTCTAAATTCTTATGTCTTGGTATTTGTTATGATCAAGATCAGTTGAATAAATGATCCTTCTGTCACTATCTCCAGCATATCCATGTGAAGATTGTATAACAACTAACCTCATTGTATTTAGTGCACTGTTAATGGCCCTCTGCCTTGTGAAGGTGTAATCATGCGTGATAAAAACTGGGCCCAAGTTACCATCCTACGAGCAATCTTGTGTGTATTAAAGTTAAAGTGTACCTTTTTTGTTACAAAGGTCATTCATAACTTGGTCGCGTTGTTGATGTACAGTGAGAGATATTGATTGATTAATGCATTAAGTGCTCACAATCCATTAGGTTCTGTGAAAGGGACTGGAGGGAAGACTTGCTCTTTCTCTCACTATGTGTTTTCACCTCTCCCTGTTGTTCAAAGGGCATCATTTTTGCTGGCAAAGTTTAAAGGACAAAAGCCTGAATATCTGCCAAGTAATGCATTCAAAATAATATTGCTTCTCATAAGTGTCAGTTCAATTATTCAGTAAAACTTGACAAGGAACTGCTCTTTCATTAGTCTGCTGCTCATCTTGACCCCAAAAGAATACGTTGTTCATAGTCACCTACTGTAAACAAGCATACTTCAGCATCTGAACGTATGAAAAAGATTTACTGTCCTCTGTGTAGTACAAAGAAAGCGAGATATTTATTTTGAACATACAGTACCCTCAAAATGATGCCATCTGCCACTTGTCATTGCTGTCAAAAGTGACTACCATTCATTTGAAGTGGAGCATAGATCATAAGTCAAATTCAGTGATGACAAGAAATATTTTTTTCTACTTTGCAACTGTTTTGAGCGGATTTTCAATCTGATTCGAAATGTGTCAGTGTTGACACAGATATGCTTTATTTCCCAGACTTTGCGTCACTTTTCAGGATGGTTTCCAGAACCAATGAGAGCAGGGGCCAGGGGGTTACTGCCTTACTACTTAGGGACAAGAAATAGGAGACCTTTATCGCCTGGGCCCTACGCAGGGAAGCCTGTGAAAGAGGCCTGAGAGTCAGTCATTACCTTAGAAACATGGGCTGCATTAGAGATTCATAACAGTGTGCCATCTCTGCACCTTTCATCTCCACCAGGGCCAGCTCCATTAGGATCTTTTATCTTTGTGCTGATGGCTGCTCTTGATAATGGTGCTGCCGAGAAATCCCAAAAAGTAAAGACTCACCTCTGACACTGTTGGCCCTCCATTTCTTCAAGTAGAGTAGTACATCAGAGTACAATAGAAGATATATACACTCTCATGTGCAGTCTTAAAACCAGATTTTTTACTTTACTTCCTCAAGAAGTTGATGTCCATTACTAAAGCTCAGTTAGTGGTTTGTGGTTTCTCCACATCAAAGCTGTTGCTGTCCCTGTCATGCCCCACCACCTTTGACACTGCAGCCTGATCATTGTTTTGTTCACGCAGACAAAAACACAAAAAAAAATTGAATTAGTATATTTTGCATTTTCTTTGTTTATGCATGCTATGCATCAATGTGTCTCTGATACCCACACGACTGGTAACATGTTCTAAGGTCAAGGTTTAGTAAAATATTGGCATACTTCTTGCTGATGCCCCCGTGAAAATGCATTAACGATATCCCATGCAAAGCCTTATTGAAAACTTTGCTTTTGGGCAGACAAACACAACTGCATAATGGTATAGTAATTCATGCAAGCCAATGTGTTTCAAATGTTACAGTAATTATGAAAAATATTCTTACTTTTAGCCTACATAGCCGCAGCAGAGCAAATCTCATTTCCAAGGCAAAGCGGAGGAAGGAATACACTGAATAATCATTGTGTTTAATGCTCTGGTCATAATCCCAGGTTTTATGATGGTTTTCTAATGATTTTCTAATGATGTTAAATATTAGTAGAGAGTACAGCCATAATTTGAACACAGCAGTCGTTTTTTTCAATGCTCTATCAGCACACTCGATTGCAACTACAATGAATATTGCACTGGGAATGAGATTTAGGAGCCATCCCTTTTGGTGTTTTATTTTGCTGTCTCCCCATCTGCCATAAATCCTCATTGCTGTGCGCTTGAAGCCTCCGCCCTTGCCTGCCTTCCCCAGGTGGGAATACAATTAGGTGCAGGGGCCATTTCATTCAGTGCCACTGTCTGTCCACCGCAGTCATTCGTAAAAAACGCTGGAGCTGTCCCACTGGAGAAAACAGTGGACTCCTGGGAAATATAAAAAAACAAGGAAAGAAGAGGGAGAGACAGAGAGAAGGAAACAGAGGAGAGATGAGCACAAAGACGGGAAAAATCTCCAGAATTGCTGTCAGAAGAGATACAAGCTCGGCCTCTGATGAGTGACAATTTTTAGCAAAATATGTATTGGAGACAAAGGCTTTGTCTCCTTCCTGTGCCTTTTCAATGAATTACACCTCTCCACCCCCTACCCCCAGCTTTTTAATTAAATGGCTGCAGCTCCATCTCTCTATCCGTAGCTCCCCATTACAGAGGCTAGATAAGGGATTGCTATCTGTAGCATGTTAAGAAAGGCTGCTGGGCAGCCAAGCCTCATGAAATTTGTCACAAGATCTCATTTTCCTCATTGCCAGACGTGATGCTTATAATTGATGTGGAGGCAGCAGTAATTTATTGGCCGTCTGCAATTATCATCCCCTTCTAGCAGGGGGATGTGACTGCAATTTATAAGTGTGTGTATGTGTGTGTTGTTGGTGTGTCTGTGGTTGGGGGTGTGACATTGTATCGTATGAATTAACGCAAAAACATGTTTCTCCTTATCACAGGTTTTGTGTGTGTGTGTGTGTGTGTGTGTGTGTGTGTGTGTGTGTGTGTGTGTGTGTTTCCCACTTAAGAATGCAAATTAATGACAGGCTCCATATCATAAACAATGTGGGGCCTGTAATGCAGCCACGTTCAGCTGAGATGTCGTGGCTGTCAGTGCGCCAGCTGGACTTTCACACACAGCCGGGGGGTGGAAGGGCAAGCAGAAGCCTGGGAGGTGAGGGGGGTCAGAGAGGGCGGGGCAGGGGGCCAGAGGGGGCTGGTGGCGCAACCCTTTGTCCACAGCTCCTCCTTATGTCTTCAGGGTTTGTTTTCACATAGTAAAAACAATGACAATGGGGGTAGATTGTTAATAATATGCCGTCTGAATAGTGAGACGGTCAGACTTAATGCAGGCAGTCATTTACGAGTGTATTTCAATGCAAAAGTGATTCCTCTGAAAAACTTTTTACTGCCATATTCAGAAAAGGAAATGCAAATTGTATCCAGAGGCTATTTGCCACTATGATACTAGTGACAAAGTGAACTGAAGTAATAGTGGGTAATAGAAAGCTTCTCACTGTGTAAAACACACCTGCAATGATTCCAAGACACCTCCTTAAATTGGGGTATATGAATTTATCAGTGCTGTTCAAACCAGGAGTCAAAAATAATACATTTTCACATTGCCAATATGATCTACAAAGACACTGCATTAATAAAATCTGCATTCATTAACATAGGAACATCATTAGTGGTATCAAGACAGCACTTCAGCTAAAAAGAATAGGTGATTTATGGCTTCTCTGAGGGTAATGTGAACTCACCAGGCTGAGGTAAGTGTTGTCCACACATTAGTAGTGATGGCTGGGGTCTGTTTGCACCATGCACAATGTATTTTTATTATAGTGAGTGACAGTAGAACATACTGAATTTTCTAAAAATGAAATAAACTTATTTGATAATTGATATTTGCTAGAGAAATGGATGTTAACAATTGTGGGGGAAAAGATTCAGATTTTATTTTATTTTCACAGACAACATCACCATTAACACCCACACTACAAAGGCACTTTGTCATGTTCTCATGTTCTGTGCCACATTCTTGCAGTGTTTTGCACTCTTTTATATGCCCTGCAGATGAATAGCAGGTTTAGTGGTGCACAGATTTTCCTGTTGCATAGCGGTGAGCTCCATGGTCAGAGCGGTTTGCTGTCATGACATACTGGGTAAGAGAATGAGGAAGATGAGGGCTGTCACGCCGCAACTCTGAGCATGCTCCCTTTGTCTGGGGAAATGGAACCTGTTTGTTTTGTGTACCTGCACGCCTGTTGTGTGCAGTTGCCAAATTAGACTTTCAAATCAAGAAGCCAGTGGGAGACCAAGACTCTAGTTTTCTCCTTCTCTTTAATAATCATCCCTGTTTACTCTTCAGGGAGTCATCTTTATATTTTTTTTTTTCTTAAATGCGCCCTCTAAGCCGGGAGAGTGTCTTTAATAAAGCAAGCAGGCAGAGCGCCATTCTAACATGTGAATTGCACAGGAGAGAATTGAGAGATGGAAGCAATAGAGGATCACCGGAGGAGGGGGGAGAGGGGGCTGCTGCCGCTGCACCCTTCATGCTATTATCTTTATGGCACAGCAAAACATGCTTCAGGCAATCAGCATGAAATTGTTAATTGCTCAGCCCACTTGTGTGTTGCTCAGGGGACAGGGGCCTTCAGGAGGTCCTGCATCGAGCGAGTAAGGGTTGTCCGACTAACTGCCTGCACATCTGCTTTGTCACACGACACATAACACTGTCCAACAAATATGTTGTCTCCTCTCAATGACCTTCACAGAATTGCCGTGGCCATCACCAGAGGCATGTTCCACAAAGTGTATTTAAGAATGATCTATTGCTACAATAGCATATGTAATTGTTAAGCAGGTTTTGTTAACAGTGGAGTGGGCATAGACTTAGCTTAGATTGTCAGAATGATGTTTGATCAAATGTAAGGCAAGAGTTTAGGCTTTAATATACTGTATATAGGAAGAGTGCCGTGTGGGCAGTCATCATTGACTTGCCTGTCTGAAAATGCTTTTTTCCCCTAAAGATTATATGTAAACACAATTTAGAGACAGAAAATCCTATTTAGATGGTTTGTACATTTCTATGGTTATCTGCACTATACTTATAGTATTAGTATAGTGCTATACTGATGGTTTCAGGTGAACTGTATTTGTATGTTGGCCTTAGTAATGTTATTTTGTTCTGTTTCCTCTGAAATATAATGTGTGATGCCTTTTGGTTAGGCAGCCACAGATGCAATGAACACTGTATAAGATAGGAGTCAGAAGTGAATGAAACCAAACCCCTTTGCAAAAAACAAGTTTTATTTTAGATAGATTCAAGAGACATGAGGATGACCATCACAGAGGGCAATATTGTCTCAAACATGATTCCAAGAAAACAAACGCAGCTCCCACCCATGTTCCATGTACTTCTCTCACCTCTTATGAGATGGCTCAGAGGAGGATATGTACTATAAGACATCTTTTCAACACCACCCCTCCCGTTACATGCTCAGTCGGAACATAATGCTCCTCCTTGGCTATCAGTTTTGTTCCTGTTGGAGGAGAGTGAGAAAGAGCAAGGTTACACAGGGCGTCATATTAATGGGGCCTGTCATGCGCGTTGATCGTCTTAGGCGTGGAGGAGGATGAGCGCTCAAAAGGTGTTGTCTTCAAATAGGATTTCTGCAAGTGAGACATCCTCGTTGGGTGATATCCCCCTCAGAGCAGCCACTTTCTTATAGAATGATCTGTTATTAAGCAAATGAAGTGCTGCGGGCCCAACGGTAAATCCCTCCACTTTGTCATGGTGTGCTCTGTTATCACACCCTGCTCCCTCATTCATTCCTGATGTTCTACCCATTTCACCATGTTATACCAGGGCACACCAGCCTTGTATTTGAAGCCAGTCGCCCCTTTGGAGCATGCGGGACATAAGGGGGATCCAAATTGTAATCAATGACTCTTTAGAAAGGTGCATTGATCTTATATAAAAAAGGAAGTTTGAAACTAAGCGGGCTTTTTTTCTGAGTAAAGGCACAATGTGAGATACAAATATGAATGGAAGGGTAGGTCCCCTACTACATATGAAATGTAATGATCAGATTCCTCCATTAATTTAGGATCATCTTTTAATACAACTTACAAAAGTGTAATGTTTTCAGATGCATTTACTTTGAATGATAATTACTTGAGAAGCAAGTAGTTATGTATGTTGATACAACTCACATTTGTTAAAACTCTTGAACTTTTTGAAAAAGACAGGAATGAAGTGCAGTTTGAGTGTCAAGTTACAGCATGTGTGTCAGATCAGTTGAACTTTCTTTCTCCCAGTTTGTACGTTGCACCTCCTGTGTGCACCCTTGGACTACTTTTACTAGTGGCCAATCAGAGAAACGTTTTGCCCGGACACCCTATCATCAGCTCAATCAGTCTACTGTGCAACGATCCCAGTTTAAGGAACAATTAGGAAATCCCTTAATGAACTGTGGTTTGACATGGGCTTTTTGTCCTGGCCACCCAGATACATGATAGAGGAGAAAGAAGGGGCGATAGTAAGGGGGCGGGGTAGAGAGGGGGAATGGCAGCTGCTAGACAGGAATTGATTGCATTAATTGATATGCCAATATGTAAGCTTGTTACATCCACCATTGCTTAGGATGATGGCTAACAGGTCCTGCTGATCAATGCAACCAATAAAGGCTTCATCCATTAATGAGCAATGTGGTAATTAATGTTATCCCTAAACCAATTACCTCAGGCAGTGCATCAACAAGAAAGCTCAGCAAATAGTCCAACCAGGTTATCTCTGTTTTACTCTTAGCAATTTTCTCATGCTGCCTCTTAACTGCTCTGTGAGTTAAAATGGCTGTACGGTTGCACTCCCAGTCTATTCACAGCCCTATATATATATATATATATATATATATGTATATGTATATATATATATAGTGTATATAGTATATATACCATATATATATATATACTATATATATATATATATATATATATACACATTTACATATTGTGAAATTGAAAATACATTTAAAAAATAGTCAAAAAGAGTTAATGTTAATGTTTTGAAGTTACAAAACCAGCTAAGTAGTCAAAGCTTCATATTCTAACCTAATCCTCTTCATCTTGTTCCTTTATACGGGGATTCATGGTTGTAGAGCTATAAGTTATTGTTGTCGTGGGGATCCTTCTTCTTTCTCTCAGTCCTCGATCCTGTTCTTCTCAAATGCTATCTGTACAGCAGACGTAGAGGTACAGAGTCAGAGCGAGGTGTCAACTGTTCATGCAACAAAACCATTAACCGATAGCACAGATGACTGTACTATAACAGACACATTTGTTGGCCAATAACTCCAGACCCATGTAATTATTACACCTCTAATTATACATGTTACATGCAGTGTAGTTTGCGGTGAAGAATGTCTGTAGTGTGTCTCCATAGCCACAAAAGCCTGAATGTCTTGACAGTTGAAACAAAGAGCAAGCCAGACAGACCAAGCCAAGTAACAAACCGCTGCTCCCTCTGATAGACACACTGTCTGTACATGAATAATAACAGGTTCATAAATCAATCATATTGTTGTATGTTTTAAAGTGAGAATTGTCTTACCTGGAGTTCATTACCTCATTCATTGCTCAACATTTCCATTCATCTCATCCTCTTATGATGTAAGTAAAACAGGGTTTTCTGCATTTCAGTCCACGTCTCTTGTTAAGGAACAAAGGAGAAAGTATAATGTGTCAGTTGGTGCATAACTTTAAGTCTGACTTTGGAAATAATAGAGTGTTAAGTAACTGACATTAGGTCCCTACTCTCCATGTCTTCCTCTGACCATTTACAGTAAATGCTTTTCATTCGTTGACCATTACATGGCGGCTGCAGTTGGTTTCAATTATTAATGGAAGCTTGTCTGAAAAATGTGTTTGTTTAGCTGTGTAAGGCACAAGCATCACTTAAATGTTTTAATTGTGTTGCATATTCAATAAGTAACACCTAAAATGCATTCATGTATTAAACACTTATTTCTGACCTTGTACGAGAGAGCTGCATTGAATACGTAAAAACAAATATGTTAATAGTAAGGTTAATTTCTATACTCAAGTATAAAACAGACTTGACAAAAGAAGAAACAGAACTAAGTATGAGATGATGACTTATTAGTTAGTACAAGACCTTTACACCAAAATCCAGTTTATGTAATGGGTGTTGCAGAAGTGTAGAAAAGCCGATCTGTCTCACACCCCATTATCCGAAGCCTTAATCGGGACTTACAGCAGGGCAGGCTAAATAAACAGTAAGTAAGTTGTCTTGGGTAGAGGAACATCAATGCCTGCAACTTGCTCAAGCCTTTACTCTGAATAGTTCTGTATTGACCCCTCAGGACCCCCCGAGAATTCCCTAATTGAAAATTAATATTGAATCAATGCCGCGGGCCATTTGCATATTGATTATAAACATCCAGGAAGGCACCAAGTATGTCTTGGATCAATAGGGCCCTTCTGCAGCAGGCCGAGTGCACTACATCACATGGCAGCTGCCTGCTCCTGAGGTTAATGACTGCTGCTTGTTAAGGAGCTCTTGTCAGGTAGAATCCAGCCGCAGGGTCTTTCTGCCAAAGTTGGCAGCAGGTGAACTGTTGAGGGTAGAAAAGGAGGTACAGATAGAGAGGATGAAGGAAAACCTGTTAGTGTTTAAGCTACGAAGAGAACAAGTTTGTCTCTGCATTAGTTGTGTTAGTGACTTGAAAGCATCATTGTTGCTTTTTACCAACCTGAGTTTTTACCCGCTTTCTGTACTCTGTTATTTAGTATTTATGTCTTAGAATAAAGTTGTTCTCTATACTACAAGTTTTACTGAAGTTTTGACCTCTTCAGACATTTTCCCTTCTCTATATGCACCTTGGAAGAACATGAAGTTGTGCCAGAAACCCCCACCAAGCCTTGGCAGCCTAGCATTGAACCCTGACCACTCCATAGCACAGACCATAAAATACTACAACCATGTGTGTGTTGTACTGTATGTGTGTGTGTGTGTGTGTGTGTGTGTGTGTGTGTGTGTGTGTGTGT
>NW_022280036.1:9105980-9114787 GCF_004355925.1 Anarrhichthys ocellatus
TGTGTGTGTGTGTGTGTGTGTGTGTGTGTGTGTGTGTGTGTGTGTGTAAGAGAGTTTAAAGAAGGTAGGCTGATCAAAGATAACACCAACCATTCCCAGCCCCGAAGGGAGAGAAAACAATATTAGGTAGATCAAAAAGGCCCTTTTTAATTTGAAATGAAACTTTCACAGCATTACAAGACATTGGAGACCAAGAATCCTCTACTTTAAGGCACTGATTAACATTCAACACATACATTCCTCTCCTAAACTCTCCATAATAGTTTCCACATGTTGAAGAGATGTAAGTGGTGGAGGCATGAGAGAGACGGGATGGCAGTGGAGACAACTGAGAGAAAAGGTTAGATGCAGTTAGATGCTTTGCTGGTAACCTGAGCATAGAGTCCAGCAGAAACCTGTCTGGCTGGTTTAGTGGGAATGTTGAAACCTGGTTAAACTAACGGGGCTCTCTAAAACCGGATGATTCTCTGAATCCACGGGAGACAGCAGACCTGGTGTGAAGCACATGTGAAAGCAGCTTATCCACCAGTCTATGAAAGACAAGGTCTTGAATTAATGCCTCTGTGCAGACTGTGTCCATTTTCACCCTCGACACCCCCCACCCCAACGCACACCCTGCACTGGGAGCTAGGGTCTGGGAGTGGAAAATGGAGTGCTGGGCCCAGAGAACCACGCTGCATCTGATTGCTTCATTACAGGCCCTTTCATTGACTTGGTTGCACTGAACTGATGAACTGAGGCAGTGGACAAGAGCACATAATAGGAAGAAATGAATTCTTATCACAGCCTTCTCAGGAGGCCACTGGTCCTGGCTGCATGGAGCCAACAGAAGCCATGGCTGAATGGAGAGGAGGGGGCTGTATCTGGGCCCTTTCATCAGCCAAAGCAGGATCTACTGAGGACATGATGGAGCTTTAGGATGTTGGATCAGTACACAGGGGAGGGACCATGAATCCACTGAGAAACATATTTTTTGTTGGCAGCTTGTTTTAATGATTAGTTTGGTGATTAGTGTTTGCTTTCTCCTGGTAACTGACACCCATGGCATAACATTTTTTTTTCAATTATTTATTCCAGCAGTCCTCCAGGGACAGACATCTGCTAGTTAGAGTCCCTGCTTTAGGCCCCATAGCAGCACCCAAGCATCAACCACCGAGATGAATAATTAATTTTGTACCTTACCGGGCTCTCACCCCTAACTCGCCAACCTCTGGCTAATGAGTGAGAAGAGTCTTCTGCAGCAACGACAATAACAGCACTATTATAAAAAGAACAGCAACACTAACAACCACAGCCATGAATACAATAAAAATGCGAGATATGGTATAGCACAGCACCAATTTAGCAGCAGGATTGGTCTCCATAGGGGTTGTTAATCCCTGACCATGCCTTAGCGAAGCTACGGACTCCGCAACTCTGACCAACCTGCTCATTTCCATGCCTATATGCACAGTCAGCACTGCACTGAGGATGAGGCGGGTAGAAAAACCATACGTTTTACGATTGCTTCAGATGCGATCCTGTATTAGCATAAGCGTTTCCTGTAAAAGTAAAAGTTACCTTAAATGACTTGATGTTGTGTCATCGTAATGTTCCACAAATGTGCATAAATTGAAAATGCATTTAGTGGAATCTGCTGATAAGCCGGTCAGGTACCACACGTACCTGCCAGTGCTCTCTCTCCCCTCTGCCTCCCGGCTTCCATCAAATCTTCCCCCTCCCCCTCCTGCTCATACCTGTTCACTTGGCACAAAATGGATGCTGCAAAGCCATTTAATTGGCCTCCACTTCAGAATCCAAGGGCATTTGAAATGTCTCTAATAATATCTCTTCCCCTACAGAGCTGTTCTTAACAGTGTTTGGGAAGAATGTACTTTGTTGTAAACTGCTGTCTTGCTGCTAGTTGACATCAGACAGTCTTGGTGCTGATCCTATGATCTCTTGGCCTCAGTGATTGCTACTGGGGTGCCGTGGGTTTTCATTTTGCTTATTTTTTTTTTAAACATGGGGTAAATGTTACAAGAGCAGTATGAGACATACTAGTCATTTCGGTCATTTAAGAATATCCGGCCCGTGTTTTAGCCACATCATCAGTTCCATTTTGTTCCCTTGCCTGTCTCTCCCTCTCCTGTGGCTGAGCCAAAGATAACTGAGAAGCAGTGTTTGACTGTAATCACTCCAAGTCTCTTTCTCTGGAGAGCAGCACAGCGGGCAGCACGGTTCCACCCCTCTAGGAGCTTTCAGCCCACTTTCACAGTATTATGACATTTTCATGAAGAATCAAGCAAAGACAAGTTTGCTTACATACGTGTTCTGCACAAGCACATGCCTTTAAACGGTATAGCTTTATGTTGTTTGGATAGATCTATCTTATAATAATCAAACCGTAGTTAGAAAGAGATACGATTTGACCCACCATGAGAGTCATTTGGATAACCTTTACAGCAATAAAAGGAGCTGTCATGCAGGGTGCTCTGTCAAGTGTTATTCCGAGGCATTTTTGAATCTCAGGTAAAATTGAAAGCCTAAAGCAATTAGGCATACTGATTAGGTTCGGATTAATACAGGCTGGATATACCACTGAGATTAGAGGGATAACTAGTTTAAATGATGGTTGAGTTGGTCCATTGCATCCCATCATCTGGCTCCGATTCTATTTCGTAACTAAGGCAGTAAGGTGTGTGTGTATAATCAAATAAATAAATGATGCTGCCAGAATTATGTGATAATAAATTAATACTTTACAAGAAGTGAATAAAGGAGCGGCTAATTGCATGAGATGAGTCTTTTTCATTAGCCTTTTGAGAGGAAATTTCATTATATGCATCACAAGACATACTGCCAGCTGAAATCCAGTTTTAAAAGTATGCAAATAAGAATTAAGTATTAAGTTAGGAGAAAACCATAAGAGTCATTTGAATAGACATCAAGATGTGATTTTGTTATCCAGTTCTGAAATAAACCTCTCTTCACTGCAGAGAGTGAATAGTAGAAGTCAAAGGAAGAAGAGTACAACACTGATGCCTCATAACCCAGAGAAAGGTGCTGATGATATATAACTCTCTGAGTAAATGTTTTGATTTCAGTTTGGATTGAGACATAAATATGGACATATCTGCCTTGATAATATCATATGAATACATCAAAGGTTTATCAACTCGCAAAGAAAGGTGATCTATTCTACTATTCTTGCTCACAAACTAAAATAATAAGTATTCGACATACTTACGATACCTCGCAGTATTGATATTCTGTTTTGATCGGTTTCTCCATACCTATTGTCGCAAGAAAAACATGAAGTTGGTTAAACACATCTCCAATTATTGCACTGCAAAGTTGGTTGATTATTTTGTACATAATTACAGTGGAAAACAACCTGCCTATTGAGCCTTTAATGGCAGTAATACCGAAAGCAATTACCATTACTTTGCTGCTCACACTGACAATAAAGATTTCTCTCAATTTAAAAGATCCTCTGCTAAGGCTAATTGTGTGGGGTCTTGTACAGACATCTGGTTGTACATCATTTGTAAGGACTAAATGCTGATCAGTTAGGAAAGCCTCTACAAGCTGTGTCCTAAGTGTGTGTTTTTGGGACTGCTCTGCTGCCGGGGAGTCTGATAGGTCTTGAATTATTTATCTATCAGGCTGCTGGACGGTAGTCACGGCGACCTAGGCCCCGTAGTGGTTGTCTGGCGACATCTCCCTCCAACAGTAGCCATTAGTAGAAAGGGGTAGGGGTGCTAATGAGCAGGGTGCAATGTGCATGGGACCAGAGTTTTCTAACCCTTCGACCCTTCCTCACTTATAGACCCTCCTCGCCGAATAAAGACGCACGAAGGATTTACAAAGATCTGAGCGCAGAACTTTTTAATTAGGGAAGAAACAAGGTTAGAAAACGAAAAGATTGAAAAAGAAAGATAGAAACAACCACCCGTTTTCCTATTAGGGAGAAATGTCAAGCGCGGTGGTGAAGCAATAGTCTGTGTGCATCCCTTTGTTGTCCTCCCTGACATTGAAGGCTAATTTTTCATGGTTGTTTGAACTGGAAAATGAAAGAGAGGTTTGCGATTATTTCCTATAAATGACAACACAATCGCATTACGCTTCAGTACAAACACAGAGAGGATATTGCCTTTTCATATTTCATGTGAAAGTAATGGATGGGCTATGCAAAGAGGAACAGAAAGAAAGACAAATGGTGAAAGAAAGCTCCCTGTGTTTGATTTGTATTAGAAACTGAATGGATAGAGGTAGCAAGAGTTTTTTTTTTTTCCAATAAGTGGTAGCACTCTCATGGATGTTTTAAAGTGCCTGTGCAATGTAATCATTGGATTTCTTTAGCAATTAGCTATGAGCAACCAGCCGGGGTGGTTGTTAGAAGAAAAGTTGCCCAGTGTATCCACTGCTGTTTCTACCAGAAAAAAATATATATCCATAGTGAGGTCCCTACACACACTGTCTCCAGGTAAATCTGTAAAAATAAGCGTAATATATAAATAAGATAAAACACCAGCCCAGCATCCTCCACCTCTCCTCTCAACTGTCCTAAAACATCTAAAACTTAGCAGGCTGTTAAACACACATCAATAGTACCCCATATTTTGAATAAAATTGATTAGCAAAATCGGTATTCATAACCTTGTCGGATTCTGTTTTATCTGGGTGCACGCTTTCATAAACAAACATCTGGTTAAGCCCTGGGCTGTGGATGAAGACAGGGAGGCAGGATGACCATCACGGAGAACGGCAAACCAGCCCACTCTGGCGGGGCATGCTAAGAAATGTGTTTGTGTACTTTAAGTTTACAAAGATTGAAGGGCCGGCAGGAAAGCCTCTGAGCTGGCAGGACTCATTTAAACAGGACCCATGTGGGAGCCGTGAGCCGGACTCCTAACACGCGCCAAGGTAGGCGCTAGATATATCCAACCACGGCAACATTGATTTTCTGAGATAATACCTCCACAGAACAGTCCAGAGGCAGATGGATGCACTACAAAGGTATGCAAATGGTGCATTCGATAAATCGACAGGCAAGAATCTTTTTCAGACAGTCCACTGTACTGGTCTGCAGTGCCTAAAAGGAGAGATAAACAGATAAGTACCTGTTAATGGACACACACATACACAAGTGTGCACACTCAGACAAACATACAAGCACCTGCCTGTACCTGGGAAAACCTAGATCGATACTAGAATTTCATGTTAGGCAGAACCGCTTCAGAAAAGCACATCAAATAAATCCTGGGTCTATCCAGCATTAGTATTTAAAATGAACATACTGTTTTTAATGTGGCATGCTTTATTTTTTATTTTCTTCAAGAAAGATTTTTGCTCTATATTGTGTGTATAATAACAAAACAAACTGTGGGTATAGTCATATTCAGTGAGCTTATTAGTCAGATATGAAACAAAAGCTGCTGGGTGTATGTCATATATAATAGATGTGTGCTGTCTTGTTAGCCCAGCAGGCTGTATGTGGCTGTGTCTCTGTGGAGATAGGCTCTGAAGCTCGCTGTACCTGGTAATTAAAGAGAGTTTGTGGCAAAAGCCAAACATCAGGAGAGATGAGCTATGAACAAAAGAGCTGTGACAGTTTTAGGTTATGTGATTTTTGTGTCCCTTTTTCGCCAAATGAAAAATCAATACATTTTCCGGGTTATACATATTCAGAGTGTCCACCATGCTTCCGCCCTGATGGAGATAGGGGTGGGGGACTGTGGGCTAGAGTGGGGGGAGTCGCCTGTTCGCCTGTCATAACTGTACCATCGCATTTTCCAACCCACTGGTGAATATTTCAGAGTTGATGTGATTGCCCTTCATGACAGCGGTGATGCTTTTTTTTTCCCCCTCTCTTTTCAGACAACCCTTCAGCCACCCCCACACTCCCGTCAACCCACCCCAATTGTGTTTTGTCCCTTTGAATAGCTGCAAATAGGTGAAGGCATTGTAGTGTGAGCTGGAGGAAAAAGAAAAAGATGCATTTATAAAAGGAGGTTGATTTAAGAGGAGGCAGCAGTGGAAGACAACAAGCATAGATGCATGGCGGGGGGGGGGGGGGTGGCAGAGAGGCAGAGTGACTCTTTGTGCAGGACAACGTCCCTCAGGCAGAGTAGATGGGAGAGCAATGCCCAGTGATGTTTTTGCCCCATATCCAGGCTTTTAGCCCACCATCCTAGCAGGGAAAAGTACAGCCTGCATCTTCCATTGTGGACATAATATGTACTAGCAAGCGGTCATCATCTTGGACATTCAAGGAAGTCACAGTGTGTGGTGTGTGTGTACGTGTGTGTCTACTGGGACAGAAGAGTGAGCAGTCCCTGAATGCTCACTCCCTGTGCAGCCACATTAACCTAGATCCTCCTCTCCTTCATCACTCAAGTAAAACACAAAGAGAAAAGAACTAGAGCGGCACTCACTTTATCCACTTTAGTTGCAATGTATCTAAACATGCCATTATCACAAGAAGTATTTCTAATTAGTATTATTTCCCATGAGATAACACGTTAGGGAACGTATTTAATACATCACATGGTGCTTAATAACAGTTTCTAACTTACTGAGTATCAAGAGCACAAAAAAGCAGCCACGTTAATGTCATTTTTTTTCTGTGAAAGAATACATGACTTCTACGTGTGACTCTTTGTGACCTGAATGCGGTGAGTGTTTCCTTTAAAGTTGTCAGTGACTTTGAAAGGCAAGGGGGATCAAATTAAGTGTTGTGTGGAAGACCTATGGGACTGGTTTGATGAGCAGGCACCACCTGGAGAACGGTGGAGGAGGGGAAGCCACGATATTGTTCTAAGGCAGTGTGAGCTATCACTGCTGTTTGTGATTAACTTGCCGTTTAAAGTTTTTTTTAGTTATTAGCTGCCCTAACCTCGTACCCCTCCTCCATCTCCTGCACCTCCTCCTCCTCCTCCTCTCCCCCTCCTGCCCTCAGCCCCATGGAGACACAAAGTATTCATTCACATTTAGATCCTGAGGTCACAGCAGGGCCAGCAGGGAGAGGCCAGCGAGTCCCCCCATAGACAGGTCAGGAATCTAACACGTTACTCCGACCAGCAGCGCTGAGGTAGCCTACTCTTATTTCTTTTCAAAATGTGAAAGTGTGTGGGAGCGAGAGCACGAGTGAGAAAAGAGTACAGAGGCAGATACACTTTCATTTCGTGTGTGTGTCTGTGTGTGTGTGTGTGTGGCAGGTCTTGTGTTTGTATGCGTTTTCTGACATTTTACTACATTGATTCTAATTGGCAATAATGTGTATTTTACTACACTTTCATTCATTTTAAATATTTTATATTTGCTTTTTTGAATGTATCTCTAAGTTGTAGTTAATATATATGAATACATCTGCAATACATAAGGTTGATTAACACACAAATCAGCATGTTATTTAAAAAGCATTTTTTGTGGACACATAACACATTTTAATAAAGCTTTGTAGTGCAGTGGCCTGTGTGGTTACTGATAATACCATGTTGTGGTTTATTGGGTGTTCATAAGCAAAAGCCCTTCTTGTCTCTGGCTCGATTGTGGCCGTGTTTTGCTCTGTTGTGGTTCTATGAGAGGTAGCTTATGAGGGCATAAGGAGGCAGCTTTTGTCAGTGAGTGTGTGTGTGTGTGTGTGTGTGTGTGTGTGTGTGTGTGCGCGTCTGTGTGAGGGAGGCGGAGGGGGTTTCTTAGGGGTCGTAGTGTTTTCCTGTGTGTTGTGCTTTAAAAGGGGGGTCTTGTGTATGGGGCGCAGAGGTGCTGATATGAGGAGCGTACAATGCATGAAAGCCCTCAGCATGGGTCCTGTGTCTCATTGTCCCACGGTACCCTCCTGTCACTTTCATTTTGCACCCTCCAGTCCAGAGTCAGGCCAACTTTGATATAAGTAAGGGGTGCAAGGGATGATGGGGGGAGCAAGAGGGGGATTTTTAAAAAAGTAGGGGAGATAGAGTCTGTGAAGTGTGAAATAAGATTGCTTTTTATCCGACAGTTCAGCGTTAAAGAAAAGGAAGCTGTCCAGCCCTGGATAAAGCGGGGGGAAGCACACCTCTCTGATTTACAGTGCGGTTCTGTGAAACCTGGTTAAAATTATAACAACAGCCACAATAATCAAAATGAGAGTAATGAGAGCTTAGACACACAGCTCCACACAAGAGCCCAGAGAGAAGCAGAGCTCAACCCTACTCAAGAGCCGGGGAGAGGGAGAAGCACAGCTCAGCCCCCGCGCTGCTGCTCCAGGACTTACGAAAGCCAAGAGAGACAGACAAGACAGTGTTGTTGACTGAGATTCTGTATATATGCAACAAAAGAGAGCAGACTGTCACTGCTGTTTAAGGAAGACTGGAGCCATTCTCAGGTACTACTGCAATTCTGTAGTTTAAGAAAGGCAGTTATCATCATAGCGGTGTATTCTGCTGAGGCCAAGGATGGAGGAGGAGCCTGACCTAGTGAAAGATATCTAGAGTGACTATTATTACTTGCTTCTGCTCTTCTCTACAGTCTGGGAAGGAATACTGGAAAGTGCAGTGGTTACTATCAATTATTTATTAGGCCGTTTGTGCTTGTCAGTCTGATTAGCATTAGTGTAATCACTGCTCTTCAGGGGAAAGGAAGGCTGCTCTCTCGCATCTGAAGGTAATCTTGCCGTTTTCAGTGTCTCATCTTCACCGGACGCCTCTTGCATAGCATCTGCTTTTGTCATCTCCACACATTTCTTCCCTTTTCCCCTTCCCCGTGTGTTTCTGTCTGTTGCTGCTCGGCCCCTTCGCCCCCCCCCCCCCCCCCCCCCCCCCCCCCCCCCCCCCCGCCCCCCC
>NW_022280036.1:9114887-9157031 GCF_004355925.1 Anarrhichthys ocellatus
CCCCCCCCCCCCCCCCCCCCCCCCCCGCACCTCATTAATGTGTGTGAGCAAGTTGCTCTCTCCCAGCTTGTATAGAGTGACACCTATGGGCCTGATTAAGCATCTGCACTCACTAGCAAAACACAAGAGGGGAAGGCTGCTAAGTGTCTGTATGGTGTGTGTGTGTTTGTGCGTGTGCGTATGTGTGTGTGTGTGTGTATGTGAGTGAGTGTGTGCGTATGTCTGCGCGTGTCTGTGTGTAAAATGCTGGAACAGAGAGCCCATGGACTGTCCCCACTGAGTGAATGGCAGAGCAAAGCTGATATTTATATGCTCAGAACAGATGAGTGTAATCTCTGTGTCGGCAATGGGCTTATTCAGCTTGCATGATTAGATTAATGGAACTGTTTCATATCATTGTATTAGGATGGTTAATGAAGACAATTAATTAGAAGACAACCTTCAGGCTATTGTCCTTAACATCTCTCAGATTTGGGTTAGAAATGGCCTGCCGCCATAGCTTTGAGTGTTTCTCCTCATCTATTTTCAGAGTTAATCTTTGGCTACAGTGTTAGTGTCTCTTTCATTTGCATCCTACTCTTAGGCCACTCATGACCTTTCATTAATTATGGTCGGCCTGGCTTTAATCATTCTGTAATACCGTTGAAGATGAGATGAGGAATAGGCAAAGCCATTTGCCACTTAAAGATGCAACACTGCTCCTGGAATTAAATCTCTGCATTTCTGCATAAATCATGGCCGATGCTCTGTGTTGTGTGTGCTAAAAGTGTCATATACGTTGATTAAACATCTAAATAAAGAAGTCTTGAAAACAGGAAGACATATCAGTGCGCAGTATGCAGGAAGTTGGGGGTGGGTACAGGGAAGATAAACAGAATTAGAATGTTGGCTGTCTATCACAGTAATGTTTAAGCACGTGTGTATTAATGTGTAGGTGGGGAATTAGTCTCACTACAAGTGTCACATAGCTAAGAAATTACACCTTGCCCCATTTTTTTAAAGGTGAAAAAATTTACCTGCGGATTATTTTGTAATCTGAGCACCTATGCAGCTGTACAGTATCCTAATTCTCACAGAGTTGCGGATATTTATGCAGGCAGGAGTTAGATGGGATTTTGTGACTCAGTAGGAGGTCTCTGGTTTTCATGGAATGTTTAAGATCCACCTCACCAGCACGGGATGGGCTGCACCGCATGGAAGTCATGGGTTGCCTTGGAAACATCATAGAAACATGGTTGAAAATAAAAGAGTAAAATGTATTCATGTGGGTGGGATCCAGAGAACACTTAAATATGCTTTTTTACAAGGAGTCAGTCATCCCTTTTAAATATTTGTATTTAAACACGGGATCATTGGATCACAGCATTAATGTGTAACAACACAATACATGCAACAATCGCTTGGCTCAGAGAGCTGTGTCCTACAGCATTTCTATCAGCGAGCAGAAAATGGAAGATATCGCTCTTGTCCTGCCAGTAATACAAATTCCATTGACTTTCATTGTTTTTAAACTTAATAACCCCATATGCATGCATAATACAATTGTATATGTTAATGTAGCCATAGTGCGTATTTGGTCAACCTTTAACAGGCAAGACCATTTTATATGTGCCTTAAAAATAGCACGCTTGTTGTAGATATTTTGTAGATATTTCTTCGGCCTACAGAGAAAAAGACGAAGTCAATTTAATTTCACATACACCGCAGAGAATGAAATGTCAAATCACAAAAAAAAACTATAATTTTCCATAGTGTATTTTTCATTAATAAACATGACTTACTTGCATGAGGCATCTCTATTTACACCTTTAGGTGGAAATTGTTTCTGAATATATTGTGAGTATAAGACTTCAATCCATCAGGTTTGTGAGGAAAGCCATGTGGTTCAGAGATGTAGAAGCATTCAAAGTGTATCTGTGGTAATGACACATACCAGAGTTTGAGAACACTATGTCAAAAGTATGTATACAATGTATGCAATGTTTCACTGACAGGATAAACAGTGACTGTTGTGGATAATGTAACGTCATAAAAGTGGTTTTGGCTGTGGGTAGTCATGTGGAGTGCTAAGATTGGATGTGTGATGACTGCAGGGCTGAATACTTGAACAGGATATTTCAGTAGCTGTTGTAGCATTGTCAATATATCAATAGCTCATAGAGTAGAGACCTGAGCATGAAAGCATTTTCAAAAGAACATTTAAGTACATTTGCTGAGAATTAGCTGACGTGTGTAATAACTGATAGGGCCTATTGACTGCGGCCTAGTTTACTGTTGTCAAATCAATGCTATTGCATGCAGGTCCCACTACTTTTAAACAAACTTAACAGGCAAAGGGGATGTTCAGGGGGCACTGGAGGGAAATAAACAAGATTGATGCCCTTTTTACTATCTGTTTTTGCTATCTTTCCTCTGTGTGTTACTTACAAATGGCGTTATCGGATATCTATTGTTTGGACTTCAATGCTCCTAAATGGCCTGATATATCGAGCTGAGGCTTTTAAGGTGGTTACAGGGGACTTCTGTCTTTGACTTGGCATCAAAATAAGATGAATTGTGGCTCTGAAAGTTTTAAATATTTATGATTTTCTTTCTTTTTGCAATAGTAAGATATAAGAAGTGAAATGAGGCTTGTGTAGGTAAGTGAAGTAGCAGATTGCAGCAGGATAGTAATGAATGTTTGTGTTCATGTGTGAGAAAAAGAATGAGGGCTTGTCTACTATAAGGTCTTCCTTTTTAAGGTAACTGCTCAATTATTTTTCCATCTGCCCACTTTAGACCACATGGGAGGTTTTTTCCACAGTTATATGTCCACAAATAAACAGTGGAAACCATATTATTGGCATGATCTTGAATACATGGAAAAATATATTTGCTCTCAATACAATATACAATACAATACACACGTAATAATTACAATAATTATAAGAAAATATCTAAAATAATAGTTATAATAATGCTATTATATATTTTCCAATAATCTTCCCTTATGATATAACTCTGATTTTATAATTATTGTCAAAACAAATTTCACAGTGATGATCAGACAGCAAGGACAGAAAGCAGATTCTGCCCTCTTTGTCTGCTAGCCTTGCAACTGTGTGTCAGCATATGTAATTGTTGAAAGCTCCTATAGAAAAAAACGCTGCCGTCCCTTTAAGTGCTTCCACCAATTCTGATGGCGTGGTGATTTACATATCCCATCCTCCCTCCCCCTTCAGGAGAGCTGAGCGAGGATGTGGAGGCTGCTAGTGAGACCACCACAGACCAGGAGGACCAAACCAAAGACAGAGAAAGTGGGGGGGAGAAGGAGCTCACCAAAGGGACAGGTAAGGCCAATATTTACACCACACACATTTAGGAAACTATTCACAGGAAACATGTGGCCCTGCACTTGAATGGTGTTGAACAACCAGACTTTTATCAAAATACTGAGAGCTTTTTTAAGCATTAAACACTCTCTCTAAAATACTCCCACTTTCATGCTGCAGGTTTCCAGCCATTAAATCCCATCAGATACAGTTAGGATAAACTATCAATTTAGATGACATGTTCAGGCGATATGTGACCCATGTTTTGTCTTTGCTCAATAGGTGATGTGAAGAGAGGGGCCTGTATGTATAATTCCAGCTGAGCCATGTGTGTACACACATGTGATAGCAATGCCCCCTTCCCAACTTTGCTGCACACACACACACACACACACACACACAGGAAAACAGACAACACTTACCTGTGTTTAATGTTATCAGATCGGGATGGTGTTATCTGTGGGCTTCTTTATTGACAGGTGTAGGTGGTGAATCCTAAGCAGGGGGTTGGGCTTAGGAAGAGGGGAGGAGCTTTAGGCCTAAACAATCTTTGGTCAGAAGGTCCCAAAAGAACATCTTGAGCAAATTCAATTGGGCTATTTTTCCAGTTTGAATGGTTCAGCATGCATGTGTGGAATATTTTCTCTCTCTGTTTGTTGGACCTATTGTGACAATCACTACACCACATGGTGAAAAAAAGGTATAAACATTGACCAATGTTTGAGTTTCAGTATGATTAGGGTCAGTCTGAAAGACCCGATATTGTTTTAAGAGGACATTTTGCAATGAAAGATGACAGCACTGATGATTGTAAAAGTACACCACCAGTTACGGTTCTTATAGCAGTATTGCACTGTACTATTGTTGGTGGTACTATAACTAGAAGTATTTAAGTTAGAGCAGTTTTTTTGACAATTATTAAAAGAAGAAGAGGGAGCTAATTGAATAACACTGATGCTCTGTGTGCAGCCAGTGGCAAAAAGAGTTTTTCCATAGATTGTCAGATGTGTGAAAGATGTCGACACTTCTTTAAACACAGAATTTGTACGGCTACTTTTCAAGCTGTGCTGCCTGGCGTTATGTCCTCGACATGAATGAAGCATGGTCTCAAAGTTTAAAGCAAGAATCTGAAATTCTAGATTTTGTCCCACATATCGTACAGTATATGCGCATCACTGCATCTAATTATATACAGCGCTTTTGTTTACGGTAGACTGTATACAGATATCTGAAATATCTGTGTAAATTAAATATAGTTTCGTTTTCCTTTTTTATGCACAATTTACTTTGTACGCCTGTGTGCTGGCAGATAAGACATCTCTTATTCAATAGAAGAGAGTTCTGATAATGATGACACTGAACATTAACAGGCCTGGATAGATGCTTCTCACTTGTCTAACGTTGTGTGTTACTGCAGGATGTTTTGATTTACACTAGTCAGGTTAAAAGCTGGAAAACAATTCAGACCTTTTGCATACCTAAGTTTTTTATAAAGTGTAGGGAAAAAAAACTTCATCACAGTGTTTGAAGCCTAGCCTTTGTAAAATGTCTTTGATATTCGAACTTCTATTTTAAATGAGGCTGAGTTGTTTGTGCTCTTTGAAAGGGCGACACTCTTCTTTGATGGAAGAAATAATGATATGCATGCCTGACTGAATATGGCTAAAAGTATGTTTTAGCACATCAAAATAAAGCACTTTAAAAAGCATTAAAATGAGCTGGCCGATTAATAATTCACTCATACCTGTGGTGCACAGGAAGACGACTCCTCGCATTAGGATTCCTCCTTTTTGAAAGGCATGCAATTTGATACAAGCATATTCAGTTCCTTTCCTCCCCTCTGTCAGTCGCTAATCACCAAATAAGTGTGTTTCTGTGTTTTCACAAAGGAAATATGTGCTTGCATATGAAAAATTTACAGCTTCCCAGCAGCTTATTAGAAACGCTTAGTTAAAAATAGCATGTGCATTAGGGAACCAGGTCTGAGGTTCTGTTTGATGTCAGGGAAGAGGTGGGTGGGTATGTTGGGGTGGCGGGTTCAAGGCTGTGTTGTCAGCGAAAGGTTGACAGCTGTAGTCTAATAGAAGGGTCCCTTTGTGTACTTCAAACTTGTTCTGATTGGTGATTACAATACCCATGCAAAGTAAGTGCAAAAAAACATCTTGTGGGGAAAAAGAGTGAGGAGGAACTCACAATTAATTTGGTAAACAGGGGAGCGCTTGTTTGGGCAAGTGATTGTCTGAAGATTCTTCTACAGTAGGCACACAAAAAGTGTGTGTGTGTGTGTGTGTTATAATACGGTGTATGAGCGTCTTGGCCAACCTGTTATTTATCTGAAAGGTGCTCGGTCTCCCACTGTCTGAGACTGAGCTGTTTCTAAGGTCCATCATTAGAACTGCTGAAGTATTTTTTCTCATGGTTGTGATGTAGCTGTTGGAACAGAGCACAACATTGTACCTTTACAAATGACAGTCACTGTCAGACAGACAGCATTAGTGAACACAGAAAAAAGGCTTCCTCCTTTTTAAAGCCACTGTCAATCTTATTTTCTCTTTCTTGTTCCACAGCTCCTCAGTGTTCATTAAAATCATTTAGAAGTACATCAGACGCCTTTGTAAAATGCATATGTATTCAGCATGTCATCTCTTGAAAGATGCCTTCATTATTCTGTTGTTTTTTTGATTTATCTCAAAGATGATACATACATTTACATGTACAGACATTCAGACATATGTAAATGTCATATGCTCCCAACACCTTAAGTAATATGGTGTGATTATGCAGCATATTGTCATAAATATACATCATGAGAGAGGAAAATACAAATTAACAGTTAAAGCCAGTACAAGTGGAATACTAGAATCTTAATGTATGTGGACAAAGATGTTCATGTTGGCCGTATCTGCAATTTTATCATTCAGCATGATTAGTAATTCAAATGGTCATTTTTAATTCTCCGTATGAAATATGTATAAGTATATCCATGAGGCTCTTTCCTCTCTTGCAAATAGGATGAGCTTCTGCATAGGAACAGGATCCTTCATTAAAGCAGGTGGTGTATTCATGCAGCAGCTGAATGTATAGGGATGCAGCAAGGAGAAAGGCAGGGTGGTGAGTGTAGGGGAGATGGGAAGGTGGAGAGAGCAGGAAGAGGAGGAAGGAGAGGAATTGTTAATATATTTGCAGACGTGGACACTTTGATGTGACACATTCAACATAAATGTATGGGACAGGTTGTATTGAAAACTATTAACAGGTAAATTAATCTGTCTTTTTGGTCTTGATTTTTCTGTACCAAGTGATCAAACAATGCAAGAGATGTGAAGTTAGACTAGCGTTTATTAAGGCCAAATAACTTGAGCTATATGGGGAAATTGGGAATCATTTTATTTCTAATTATAATGTAAATCATTGTGTTTTTTTTTAGATGCCATCATCTCAGCCATATTACAACCTTTCTTTATTCAAACATGGAAATATGTAGTGCACACAGCATTTTTTTTCCTGTTAGCTTGGGCTTAAATGTTACTGTTGTTAAAATGTGTAGGAGTATTTTGACATAGTTTTGTGGAGCACCAGGTGACATGCAGCATTCAATTAACTGCTTCTTTTACACTTCCTGTGTACAAATAATGCATATTATGTTATTTTCTTACTAAATTATGCAGCAGAGCATTGTTTTTACCTCTCATGTGCTGAGAATGATGAATAAAATCTAAATATATGGGTGAAATCTATATTTATACATAGTTCATACATACCTTTATGCATTTCAGACTGAACACCTGCAGCGGAGGTGTTGTTTCATTGCCATGCCGAAGTTTGAAGCATGTACTGTAGACCTGTAAGAGATAATAATAGAGACAGTGTAAAGAGATAGTAACAAATTATGGTATATTAAATGTCCTAAAAAATGTTTTAAAGATTTATCTGATTAGCTTGCATTATCTACAGGATGCTCCAAACCTTTCTTATGAGGCTCCTACAGTACTGTAGGTTACTGTAGGTAAAAAGTGCTCTAAATTATGTAAAGGTAAATATCGTTTTGATGAAGACTGCAGCTGTGTTTGCTTACAACTCTGTGTGTTTCTATTAATGTGCTTTAACATTCATATGTGCATGTCCAGGTGTGTTGTGTGCAGGAGATGGACACTGTAGATGCTGCATTTAGTCTGTATAATGAACATGATGATGAGCATCCCCTAGACCCAGCACTATGGCATTGCAGTCTGCTCATATTTTACCGTGCTCTACATTGTGCCGTTTGTCTTCTGGTGTTGCTCATTCAGAAACCGACCTGCAAAATGTTATGGATTGTTCTCCATATAACAATGCAGATATGTAGATTTAACATTAGCTGTGGTTGATGCTTATGGTTAGTTACAATCAAATTATTCAAGTTTATGTTAGTGTTAGTCTAAGCTGGGAGACATTCAGTGCAGTGGTGATTTGTTGTTGCTTTTAAACCCTAAGTAGTATGAGAAATCAGCAGACAGAGCAGTGAAAATGTTTACATATTCATATCACGTCTTTTGAGTGCTTGTCATCCCTCAAATTGTAATTCCTTTTGTCTTTGAAGATAATAGGCCATAAATTGTCCTTGTTTGTGAGCCAACTCCCCGAAAGCTCAGTGTTTATGAGTTTTACCACGGGGTGTCTAATAGGCAAGCACCAGTGCTGTGTCTCAGAGCGTCCTGTTAAGGTGAACGCCATGTCATCCTGTTGTTCAGTGGATTAATAACACTTCTGCTAATTAATATCTCCTTTCAATTTCTTCTAGAATAATTGGCCTTTCTTGCAATCACGTCGTTAGGCTGCATAACACCCTTATACTACACAGTTTTGTGATTTGTTCTTGAACTTCGTAAATAATAGTAAATTATTTCATTTACGGGGGGCAGAGGCAAATCAGAAGCCCTCTACAATGTAAAGGGGAAAGGTTTCAGTTCAGGAAGTGTACCACTGAGGAGCTTTTAGGTTTGTTATGCCGAGGAATTTCGGGCTGAGCTTCAGTTTAAAGTGATTGGCAGACTGTGGCTGTTCTGGGCAAAGTGACAGTAAAGTTATGCAGCCTCGCTGGCGTGGACGGACTGGATGATAGGTTACGTTTTTTTACAACCAGAGGTCTAAAGCTGCCTCGGCGAGACAGGAACTGTGGTAATGAGGGGGCAGAGGCTCCGGAGATGATGAGGACCCCATGTCAGTCAGTAGGATGGGAATTCCCCTCCGAAGCGCCAGGAATCTTTTTTCCCATCCTTCACTACTTTACATATTGTTTACTGTAACTCACATTTTAGAATATGGATAACCTCTCCCAAGGACAAAGCCGATTAATGGCAGCTGTGATTACACTCCTGGAAGATTTCAATTGCAGATGACCTGTTGTGTCTAATTCAGTCTGTGCCGTGTCAGTCACTCTGTCCGATAGGCACCTTTTTCCCCTTAAAAGCACAACAAGGCTGTGATTGCTCCAGAGACCGGTGCAGTGTGCTGACAGACCCTTTGCTGCTTGAATAATACAGTCCAGCTATGGGAGGTGAGACAAGGTGCCAAAGTCCAATTCACTTACGGGACTTGACAGCGCAAAAGCCTCTGGTTTACGGAAAAGGGGCATGAATTAATAATCACCTAATTGGCTCTTAGGTTTTTTTCTCCACTCCTGCCCTGCCTTTTGTGCTTTCAAACAAAAGTCCACCCTGTGTATCTGTCAGAAGAGGTTTGGTGTGGATGGGGGATCTGTGTCTAATGACCAGGCAGAAGAGGTCAGGCTAACAGACAGACTCCTGACAGACATTAAGGTCACTGACGGAGGGGGAACCCAGAGTGGTCTCTGTGGAGGACTACTTGTGAATGGGACAAGCATTGTTAATCTAACCAACCACCAAGGTTTAAATCCTGTCATATACTGTGGTTTTAGGTCTAAAAGTTCCCTAAGCGTCATACAGGGGATGAGACTGTCACTTCAAGAAGAACTCGGCCAGAGTGACAGAAATATTATTTATGAAAGGGAAAACAGCAGGAATTATTCTTAAAAAAAATCAACACACAAATTATTTTTGTATGTTTTCTCTCCCAGCTACCCCCACCGATATAACATCAGAAAGATAAACTAGACCTCACCTCTAGTTGTTCCATAGCACATCTCACCTTTCTCTTCTTTCTGGACAGTACATTGCTCCTGTGATAATTGTATATCCTGTTCCACCAGGACCTAATGTTTTGGTCATTGGTTCTGATCTGCTGTTATTGTAGATCCATATGACTCACATGTACGAATCTGTGCTCGGACACAAGTGTCCAATATGGCCATGTCAGACTGTGCCTTTATGACAAAAATCTTCCCAGCTTTTCAATGTTGCGGTCATTTTTTTCATCACCCTTGACACACAAAAAAACTTGATATAGTAGTTGGATGTTAGTCACGGTGCCGGTGATGGTGTCGGGGTGTAGGGTTCTTAAGAGAGGCGATTGATCAGATTTATAGGGTCTTAATTGGCCATGACGAGAAAGACTGTCTGAGTAAGCCTCTCCAGCCCTCCATCTGTCCCCTTCTCTCTCTTTCTCTCTCTCTCTCCATGTCTTTCTCACACACACATAAAAATAACACACCCTGAACTAAAGCTGATTTGGGCCCCTTCTATAGCAGCTCTCCAGTGCCTTAGCATAAACAGCCACTTGTTTAACCTCTCTGGTGTTAATCGTGGAAGTGGAATATACTTATGATCAATTATGTTTATCCTCTTAATAGTGAGACTGAGGATACTTGTGTCTACTTAATCCATGCTTACTTTCTTTATTGTATGCATGTACCTTAAAGCTGTGGCACGAGCCTTGCGTTACCTACTCTTTGAGTCTCAGATTTTTTCACACTACCTCTCTCTTACTAAAGTTCATTAATTTCCATGGCAATTATCCATATTTAAGTTGTAGCTGCTGCTTTGCTTGTTTCTTTTATGGTATTACTGAGCTGCTGATGTTTCCTAACTAACTCAATAGGCTAGCTCAAAGAGAAAGCTTTTTTTTTTTTTTTAAGGAAAACATATCATTATTAAATGTAATTATGACCGCCCACATATGTGAACGGTCAAAAGATCAACCAGATTGTTAAGATGTGAAGGTGACCACAGATGACCATCCTTGTTTTCCTCGAGAGATGAGTTCAGGGGAAGTAGGAGTGGACTGAAGTAGAGTTTCGGAGGAGGAGGAGGAATTGGTGAGGACAGTGCCATGACTGAGAGGTTAATGTCAGGGAATGGGAGGTTCCTTTTGTTTAACATTCCCTTTGTTTATTGGCGGATGTGTTTAATAGGATTGACTGTGACTGGACCCTAATAGGGCCTCCCTGGCTGATCCCAGTGTCTCTAGGAGATCTCGCAGGCTGCTCTGTCCAAAGCCAGGTCCCCCACTGGGTAATCAGCTCAACTGCCCTCGTCCTGATTGGAGCTGACATTTTAATGTCTGGAGCAGAAGTGTGGTCAGCCCTGCTTAACCTGACCCCCCGACCAACCACCCCTCCCCTACCAATGCCCTCTGTTCTCAATTTACCCTTTCAGGACTGTACAAATCAGGCCAAATTTAACTCTTTATGGGCTTGTTATGGGTTGGCAAGACACCTGTTTAAGTTTCACAGAGAATTCTTTCCACTGGAGACAAAGCGTGATGTTACTGCAGCTCCCCCATGCTGGCTCCTCTTCTAAGCCCTTGCTTAGCTTAGTGCTCAACTGTGATGCCTTTCTGTGTGCCACCTCTAGTTTCTCTTTTTCTTTATAAAGTGGAGTGGTTTTAAAAGTGGCTCCTGTGTGAGGCCTTGCTCTGCAGCCATGAATTTTTTTTAATATTGGTGCTTGTTACATTCAAAGGATTAGCCGTGTGATTCAGTTTGTGAGCTATAGTGAAACACTTGAGGTCACTGTGTAGGTGACTATAATGGAAATATTTTCAAAGATTGGCAGCCACCCGACAATAACTGTCTGTAGCCCATTTTTACATTTCCACGGACTGAACTCGGAAGCATGGCTGTATCCTGTGAATATGCTGGGGTATGACTAATCATCAATCTGATGCCATCTTTGAGCCCAATGGCATGTTCTTATGTCTTGAAAATCTTTGAGTTAAATGAAAGCTTGTTGTCATATGTGACCTGGCTTTGAGGAAGTATCGAGATTTGCTCAGGGGCTTGAAAAGAGGTTTTCTAATCTTCTGTCCTCTTTTTCTCTTTGTCACAGTCCACTTGCACAGAACGACAACACACTGGAGAAGGATTAGCTGGTTACAGAAATGCCAGTGAAACAGAATTTCACTGGCAGTCCCCTGCTTTTGGAAACAAAGAACTGAGGATTTTTACAAGCTGGGTCAAACTGCAGGCACTGCTTGATTTAAACATGGCTTTCTTGATACCTTAAAAATAGCCTGATCACTCTTTTAAAATGAATTCAAATTTTGACAATGCAGAACTGTGACTGTTGGTCAAAATATCAGAAATCTGAATTTGACCCTCTTCTTTAGCTCTTCTTTTTGGATTCCTTCTGTGACGACAAGGACAAAATGTAGTTGAATACACAAGACATGATTGCAGACCTTTTAGTGTTAGCCTTTTTCTTAAATATGCAAACATTACAATATCAGCATCACTTAACTGGTAAAACAAATCAAATATAATATGCACACATTTGAGCATCACATGCATGGGAAATATGAATGGTCCATAAACTGTTATACAGGTAAAAAGTAATTACAGAAGCAAGTTGTGTTTAAAGTTGAGTCTGGTGTGGATCTCTTTACCCTTCTTGCTGTATGACGAGGTCGCAAGATGTTTATGTACCTTGTCTCAAGTTAAGAAACTCATGTGGACTGAAAATATGTGGTGAAACCTAAAGTTGCACCCTGTGGCAAATTAATATTTTCATTAGCGGTTTATGGTGTTGTATGATATCTTGACAAGCCAGCATTGAAAGAAATAGCTCCACTGCAGCAGCATGGGAACACAAGCAAAAAGTGGTGTTTTTTTATGGGGAGACATGAGTTGGATAACAACACTTTCTCTGCCCAATTCCCGTTAAATGCAGTTATATCACATTTAAGAAAGGCATTCCAAAGCCCTTTATCCACAGTGTTATTGATTGACCTGCTCCCAGGCTGCCAAGTCCTCACCTTGCCTTGACATGTCTGCTCTCCTCTCTTCATCCCTCTCTGTTTGTGTGCGTCTTTGTGAATCTGCAGCAGTGTCTGGCCACTCGGAACGGCACCAGTCAGATTCCCCAACCCCCTCCAAAAGGCCGTCTTCGCGGTCAGAAACGTCCGAGAGCCCGCTCTCCTCAAAGCGTCCCAGGACAGCTGAGAAGAGCGCTACGGAGCAGGTGAGAGTTACAAACCACACCATTTTGACAACATTGATGTCTTCAGATGTTCTCGAAACTCTCTGTTTTTAAAACTCTTTGAATTAAGGGACTCTTGCTAAAGGTTATCTCATCCTCAAGTACCAGGCCCTCTTAATGAGCTTGAAAGTTACACACCAATTAAAAAGAGAAATGTAAAAATATACTTCTAATAATTTTAGTTAGTTATCTCGCTGACCCTTTTTATATTATGCAGGGTTTTTTTTCCAAATCTACTAAAACATATTTTAGCCTTTCTGCTGTATTTGCACTGCTAATTGTGTATAAGGTGGAAAATCAATATAGTATTTGACAGATGAGAGCACTTTGAAGTAGGTGCCAAGACTCAGTGGTGCTCAGTATTACACAGTTGTCTGTGATCAGAGGGATCTGCCTGCTTGAGGGAAGGGGGGCCCCAATCTTCTGCCTGATCTACAGCTCCTCTTCAACTTCAACTTCAAGGCCAACTGTGCTCACCACATCCATTTCACCCCATTAACCCTTCGTCGATCTGTTTTTTCCCCTTCTCTGTCTCCGTCTCTCTACCACCCAGATGTACCAGTGCCCCTACTGCAAGTTCACCAACACGGACCTGAATCGTCTCAGAATGCACGTGATGACGCAGCACTCTGTCCAGCCCATGTTACGCTGCCCGTTATGCCAGGACATGCTCAACAACAAGATCCACCTGCAGTTCCACCTCACACACCTTCACAGTGTGGCTCCTGACTGTGTGGATAAGCTTATTGCCTCAGTAAGTTCTCTGTTATGTTTATTTTGCATGTGATTGGCTATCAGGTGGTTGGAAGTGTTGAAGTGTTGACTCCAATATCAATTTTATCTTTCTCGGCCTGCAATGCTTTTGAATCACTTCCATTACCAACCTGCATATTTCAAAGTAACCTGATGTTTTGTTAGATAACTATGTGTTAGATTGGCAGGGTCAAGTACAAATTGTTTATTCTGGTCACCCAGCACCATAGCAAAGAGAATGCATAAGTACTTCAGGAAATGCATTAGCCATAGTTTGTATAAGTCAGGGAATGCAGTGAAGGAAAAGCACAACAGGTGAACAAATGTGTGACCATGCTGTCTGGGTAAGATGTATTGTATACATAGCACCAATTATCTACATAGTCATTTACATGAAACCACAGCCAGTCGAAGTTGTGCTCTATAGGCCCACCATATTGCTACTTTTATACATTATGGCCGTCAGATTGCAGACAATGGGTCTGGTCAAGGACCAGTGAAAGGATTCAGCCAAGAAGATAGCTCTTAAACAATTCACCCTGAAGTGGCTGCCTAGCTGTGAGAACAATTGTCATTCCTGTCTTCCCTCCTCTAAATTGCCAACATTCAGTCCTTTGTCAAACACAAAGAATGCTGTTAATTGCGAAATGGCTGCAGGCAATCCCATTGGCTCATTGAAAACGATTGGTCCTTTTTAGATGCATATTTTTCTCCTCTTTTCATTGTCTTAATGTGCCCATCATCAGAGAGCCTTTCTCCAGCTCTTTTCTAATCACAGTCATTTGGGGAGGGGAACTCATAATCTGTTTTTGTATTTTTTAATGATTTCAAGATGAGCAAGTCTCTTAGCTCCCAGTTAATTTATTACTACACTGACATTCTCGCCATGTCTTTGATCACCTGTGTCATAGTCAAAACAAAGCTTTTCATGAGGAAAATGTTGAAATATTTGTTACACAGATGAATCAAAATTGAATGAACAGTTTTCCCACCTCATGAAATTCAAGTACAAGCAATGGAAATGTTATTATGCACTGCAAATCAGGGCTTGTATATAAATATGTCTATTTATAGACTGTGTAGAAAACAAAACACTGTTCAAAAAAGTGTCAATGTTCAGGTCCATTCCTACGGGAAATAGCATAGAGTATTTTTTGAGTATGTCGCTTGAGTCCTGTGATCTTCGACTCAAGTTAGATTTATATTAGCTGCAATGCACTGGGGCAGCATTTCTACCTAGAGAGAATAGTTTCTTTGCTTAAAATTAAAATTGTATTTGCCCTGTTTTCTAGTAAATCACTGAGCAAATCTTCTCTCTGTTCTATGCTGTGAAGCTAAATAGCCTGCTGGACAATCACAGAGTCAAACATTACTCTGTCTGCTGCCTAGCCATCTTCATCCCCCATCTAGAAAGTAAATGGCAAGCACATTAGTATGGTAGACGGCAATATTTATTTCTTTTATAGAGGTAGTAATGTACTGAACCACTACAAGAGGGCCGTGATAGAACAGAGGTAATATAACACACATTAAAGCTAGCACATTTGTATAACTGGTGAATGCAGATGGAAAGGTACTTTATCCTTTTCACATGTCTAAGGAGAGCAGCCTAATTAATTCTGATATAGGTGACTTTTATTTCTTGCCAAGCATGCATAATGATGCGTTCCCTCTCCCCCCCTTTATCCACCAATCGTCTTTAAACCCCCCCCCCCCCCCCGTGTCTCATGCCTGTCTCATATACAGTACATTTATACAGTACAGTACGTGTGTGCAGTGCATGTATATATATGCAGTCCCAGTCCTCACTCTGTCTCATTTTCTGTCTGTGTAAGATAGGGGTAATGAAAATAATTGTGCTTCATTAATTCTGAGTCTGGCTGGATGATAGCCATTTTGAGCTATGTTTGCCAATTAGGCGGTCCAAATTAAAAGTGACCTTGGGATACTCTGCACTTTCTACTGATCGCCTAATGAAGCCGTTGTCTAGAAACAGTCTACTTTGTAATGTAAATCATTGCTTTTTGGTTTTGTGACTTTCAATGTTGGTTGCATTAATTTCCTCTTTTCATTTTGAAGAGATACAGAGGTACCAAAAACAAAGAAGGAAATGGCTGGATATTTTCTGTCAAATTTGTGACCAAACCAAATAAAGTCTGTACTTTGGGATGGAAAGTGTTAACTGCTCTACTTAACCTTGAAACTCCTGTTGCTTGAGGATGATTCCTCCATGTCATATAGCCTGCAGGCTATATGACATGCTACAGTACGTCCGGCTGTCTTCTCACTGTGCCTATTAAAGGAGTAATTAGAAAGCTTACAGCTCTTACTTTTCAAAACAAATTTCACCAGGATGATTTCCTTAATATTTTTTCTCCTTTTGTCTCCATCACTTGACAAATCTTTTTTTTTAAATGACTTGAAAGGACTACCTATAATTATTAAGGCTAAGAGTGAAAGGTGAAAAATCACTTAAAATTGATGTTCACCTGTGAAACAGAAGGGAAAAGAGGAGCGATTTGGTGGAGTGGTATGAATTGAAATGCAGCATGTAGAGTGAAGCTGAATAATTTGTTTGCGAAGTTAATTGAGGGAAGGTGAAATAGACAGTGCCCCATCTTCCAACCTCATCCAGTTTCAGCCGATGATTATTGTTCAATAGGGAACGTTAATGAATGATTTTAATGAATTATTAAGTGTTTGGGGTGAAAAAAGGTTATCAGAAGGAGACATATGAAGAAAGTTAGGGGAGAGCAGCAAGAATAAACAGAGGTTGCTGTCGTTCGCACATGATTGACTCCAACCTTTTGAGAGCAGGGAGTACCTGGGTTTTTCTCTGTACTTTTTCAATCAATACTTATTCGTCTTTGAAATATTTGAATTAGCAAAGTAAAAAGAAAGATACTCTCCCCAAATTTAAAGTGCAAACCTTATTATCATCAACGGAATTGTTTTTCTTTTGATACTACTGTTTTAGAGCACACAGTCTAACTTAGCAATTATTTTTTTTAAATTGGCATTTATAACTGTACTACTTAAAATTCTGTAGCTAAAGCTGAGATTTAAGATGGTTGGACTTAGTTTACCTACTTTTGTCCTTTATTACAGTAGTCATTTTTCAAGAGTTTTTTCATTGGTCTTATTTTATTAGTCCCTCTCATAAATCTTTTAGCTGGCTGAGATATTGTATGACATGAGGTCCATCAGCCTAATTGCGGCAGCAGAAATAGGCGCAAGCTAAAGCACAGGACTGTGAAACTTAACATTGACATCCATAAGTGACGTAAGTTCATGCTCTTTCAGCTCTCTGATCTGTCTAACCCCCTGTATCCACACTGGTCATAAAAGAGTCCACGCTTCTTACTGATGTTCACGTTTATTATTGTCCTCTCATGGAACACCGTGAAAACTAGAAGACACAAAATAGCTTCATGTACAAACAACAAAGAAACAAATACTGTGTGTCTCATCACCTACAACAAGTATAACAGTACTTTAATGAGTTAACTTTAATAAGCTTTACCGTGTTCGCCTGGTAGACCAGCAGTAGAATAACAGACGGGAAAGACAAAGTTCGCTGTTTTCACCCGCCATTTCTTGTCTTTCTGAGCTCCGCTTAACTTCCGGGTTAATGATCATGTTACAACAACAAAAGCTTGTCTATCATCATCATCAGTAAAACAAGGGCAAAACGGTTACAAGTTTAAGAAACCAGAAGAAACCAAGAAACCATTTTTATTGTCATATACACATACACATACACGAAATTTGCCCTCTGCATTTGACCCATCCCTGTATATATTAACACAAGGTACCCAAAATTACAGTAAACATAACATGTATTATAATTGCAGAAATAAACTAATAATACAAATCGCGTAAATCAACTTCCGGTGTTGTCATGGCAACGTTTATACGCCTGTCAGCATCAGCTACACCCCTTTCTTGGTAACTGCTTTGTGTATCCTCTTGTTTGTGTCTGTAGTTTTCCTGCAATCATTTAAACTAGAATATTAAACTACATCATCACTCAGCGGGATTATTCACACTGGAATTTGTTTGTGCTTTGTTTTTCCAGGTAACAGCATCTGAAGTACTGCCAGCAAGCATGTTCATACCTGTACCTAGTCCAGACAGAGAGTCCCAGAGCACCCCTCATGCTACAGCCAACTCTAATTCCGAAGATACAAAGAAGCAAGCTGGTTAGTATCTGACTCTTATTGATGTAGGGGTTACTTTATAGTAGTAGTAGTAGTAGTAGTAGTAGTAGTAGTAGTAGTAGTAGTAGTAGTAGAGTAGTAGAAATCCATAAATCAATTACAGTAATAATCTACGCTTTTTGTAATGACCATAGTATCACCATATGGGAAGTCATGACTGAGTGTACACTAAAGGAGATTGAACTAAATAATATCCCCTTATAACTATGCATACACTGGTGCAACACTAAGTCAGTTATTACTACATAGACTGAAAATAAAAAAACATTATTCAGCTATTTTAGTGTTTTACAAAATAATTGTGTTGGTTATGGTTTCATTACATTTTAGACAGACAGTGTAATGAAAGACAATGCACTTTTTTCATGCTAAAGCCTTCATTTACAACAAGACAATATTAACGATGGTTGGTATTCATGCACCTTGTAATAAGTCATTGTCCTTTAACTTTTTACACCTTCCCAAGAGTGCCCACACAATGAGTGTTTTATTGTCCTTTCTTTACTGTGGAAAAATTAAACATTGCAAATGTAGGCACTTAATATATTGCTCTCTTCTTTTGGTTTATTTATTCACAGCTGCATCAGATGCTGACCCAGAGAAGGGAGTGTCAATCGCTACAGAAATAGCTGAAGCTCGCAAGTCACCTCTGGAAGATCAACAGTCGGAGAGGGATGATGCCACAGGATTCTTGTGCTGGAAGAAAGGCTGTAATCAAGTGTTTAAATCCTCCAATTCCCTCCAGATGCACTTCAATGAAGTTCACAACAAAAGGCCCCAGTTGCCAGTTTCGGATCGCCATGTCTACAAGTACCGCTGTAACCAATGCAGCCTGGCCTTCAAGACTGTGGAGAAGCTACAGCTCCATTCACAGTACCATGTGATAAGAGCAGCCACCATGTGCTGCCTCTGCCAGCGAAGCTTCAGAACACTACAGGCCTTGAAGAAACATTTAGAATCCAGCCACCTGGAGTTGAGTGAAGCTGATATCCAGCAGCTTTATGGGGGCTTATTGATGAATGGTGACATTATGGTAATGGCTGACCCATCCCTTGGTGAGGAGCATGGAAGTCTGGGAGAAGATGACAAGGAGGGAGATGAAAGTGACCCAGAGGAAAAACAAAGCCCAACAGGCAGTGACTCTGGTTCACTACAGGAGGATTGTGGATCTGAACCTAAACGTGCTTTGCCATTCAGAAAAGGCCCCAACTTTACCATGGAGAAGTTCTTGGATCCATCTCGTCCTTTCAAGTGCACTGTATGCAAAGAGTCTTTTACACAGAAGAACATTCTTCTGGTTCACTATAACTCTGTCTCCCACCTGCACAAGGTGAAGAGGGCTCTTCAGGAGTCCACTACTGGCCAGCCTGAGCCTACCAGCAGCCCTGACAACAAGCCATTCAAGTGCAGCACTTGTAATGTGGCATATAGCCAGAGTTCTACTCTGGAGATCCACATGCGCTCTGTTCTACACCAGACCAAAGCTAGGGCAGCCAAACTTGAAGCAGCAGGAGGAATCCCTAGCTCTGCAAGTTCTACTGGTTTAAGTGGCGGCGGGTCCAGCATCAGCACTTCAACATCTAGTCCAAGCCCAGCCAGCAACTCAACTACTAGCTCTACAAACCACAGTTCTTCTGGGCCTCAAACAGCTCAGAGTATTCATGGAGGAAACCATATGAGCCAGACTCACAGCATTGAAAGCATGGGAAATTCTTCAGTGAGCTGCCATTCCTCACCATCTGAGAACCATGAAGCAAAAAAGTCCAAATATTCCGAGATGTTGTCTGCTAGGGGGCAACAACAACAACAACAACAACAACAACAGCAACAACAGCTTCAGCTTCAGCAACAACAGCAATTGGCTCAGGCTCAAGCCCAAGCTCAAGCCCAGCTTCAGCAAGAGCTTCAACAGCAGGCTGCTCTTTTGCAATCACAGCTATTCAACCCAGCACTTCTGCAGCACTTCCCAATGACAACTGATGCACTTCTCCCCCTGCAACAGCAGCAGTTGCTATTCCCTTTCTACATCCCTGGAGCAGAATTTCAGCTGAACCCGGAGATCAACATCAGTGCCTCAGCACTTGGCCTTGCAGGATCATCCACCTCCTCACTGCTGGAAGATCTAAAAAACTCGGCCCAGCAGGCCCAGCAGAGTTGCTTGCAGCAGCAATTGATGCATCACCACCTTCAGCAGCAACATCAACAACATCAACAGCAGCAGCAGCAACAACAGCAGCAGCAACAGCAGCAGGCTCACTCACAGGCTCAGGGGCAGATGGCACTGCTGCAGCAGAGTGCATCTCTTCTCCAGCAGGCTGAAAAAAAGCAGAGACAGACCTCCTCTCAGAATGAGAAAGACAGAGAACTACAAAGAGAGAAGGGCAAAAGTGAAAGAAATGAGGAATATCTTAAAGATTCTACAGACAGTAAGTCAAGAGAAAAGAAGGACATTCAGCACATTTCAATAAACATAAACCATGATACTGGCTTGCCTCCACCAAGAATTGCTTCAGATGCTCGAGGAAATGCAACCAAAGCCCTGCTGGAAAATTTTGGGTTTGAGTTAGTAATTCAGTACAATGAAAACAAACAGAAAGCTCAGAAAAAGACAGCTGGAACTACAGGATCAAGTGGTCCAGGTGGGATAACAAGAGTGGTTGACCCCATTGAGGGATTAGAGAAACTGGAATGTGAAGCCTGTGGGAAGCTGTTTTCAAACATACTGATTCTAAAGAGTCACCAAGAGCATATCCACCAGGCTTTCTTTCCATTTCGATCCCTTGAGAGATTTGCCAAGGAATACAGAGAACAATATGATAAACTCTATCCACTGAGACCCCCTACACCAGAGGCTGCTCCTGCTCCTCCACAGCCTCCTCCTCCACCTCCACCTCCTCCACCCCAAAGAGCTCCCACACCAAATATTCCTGTCTCTGCTGCCTCACTCACACCTCCAACAGTATCTACCCCACAGCCGCAAGTTCAAATGGCACAAATTCCCATACCAATGGATTTTCCCCTCTTCTCGCCGCTCATGATGCAGACCATGTCTCTCCAGTCCATGCAACAATCTGCTGACCCAAACCTGGCATCAGACCTGGCCCAACTCTATCAACAACAGCTTACTCCAGCCATGCTACAGCAGCAACAGAACAAGAGGCCACGGACACGCATCACAGATGACCAGCTTAGAGTGCTGCGACAGTACTTTGATATCAACAATTCGCCAAATGAGGATCAGATTAAAGAGATGGCAGACAAGTCAGGGCTACCACAAAAAGTCATAAAGCACTGGTTCAGAAACACCCTTTTTAAAGAGCGACAGCGCAACAAAGACTCGCCATACAATTTCAATAATCCACCAACAACAACTTTAGATGACACAAAAATTGACTCAAAACCTCCTTCCCCTGAACCTCAGAAACAAGAATACTATGGAAGTAAGAGGTCATCCAGGACCAGATTTACTGACTACCAGCTAAGAGTGCTACAAGACTTCTTTGACGCCAATGCTTATCCAAAAGACGATGAATTTGAACAGCTCTCCAACCTACTGGGCCTCCCCACTCGTGTTATTGTTGTGTGGTTCCAAAATGCTCGCCAGAAGGCAAGGAAAAATTATGAAAACCAGGGTGAGGGGGCAAAAGAAGGCGAAAGACGAGAATTGTCAAATGATCGCTATATCCGCACCTCAAATCTGAACTACCAGTGCAAGAAATGCAGTCTGGTTTTCCAGCGTATATTTGATCTAATAAAACACCAAAAGAAGCTGTGTTACAAAGATGAAGATGAGGATGGACAGTATGACAGCCAAAATGAGGATTCACTGGATTATCCCAATGACTGTTATACTCCCTCTGGGTCTTCCTGTCACACCCCAATGCCCTCCTCTTCAAGTCTTTGCCCACTTCCACCCTCCACTTCTGCATTCTCACACCTCCCATCCACTGAGAAAGAGGAGGCATCACCAGCATCCACCTCAAACCTCTATGATGAGAAACCCAAGCAGTTACCAGCTATTTCTGCTGATCTACAAGAAAATCAAACCTCTATTAAGCAGGAAGTTGTGCATCAACCCCAGTCTGAGCCACAACACCATAGATCCCAAAGAGAAGAGAAGATTGAAGCTATTTCCAAGCCCATCAAACATTCATCTCCTTCCTTCTCTCAGCAACAACAGGAGTGTGGTCCCTCAGCCTCTCAGACAAGCCAGGCCTCATCACAAAGCCCTCAAGTGAGCCTCAATGCACACCTGTCCTCTGCCACACAACAACTTGCACAGCAGATGATCCAGTATCAGTGTGAACAATGCAAGATTGGCTTTCCCTCATTTGAGCATTGGCAGGAACACCAGCAATTACACTTCCTTTCTGTGCAAAATCAATTCATCCACCCTCAATTCCTAGACCGTCCAATTGATATGTCTTTCATGCTATTTGATCCCAACAATCCTCTGTTGGCAAGTCAACTACTCTCTGGGGCAATGCCACAGATTCCCAGCAGCTCTGCCACCTCTCCGTCCACCCCCACCTCCACAATGAACTCACTGAAGAGGAAGTTGGAGGAGAAAGCTGGCACAAGTCCAGGAGAGAACGACAGCACAAATAGCGGGGAAGAACCACAAAGAGACAAGCGGCTCAGAACCACCATCACACCTGAGCAGCTAGAGATCCTTTATCAGAAGTATTTGTTAGATTCAAATCCTACACGTAAAATGCTTGACCACATTGCTCATGAGGTGGGATTAAAAAAGAGAGTAGTGCAAGTCTGGTTCCAAAATACCAGAGCTAGAGAGAGAAAAGGTCAGTTTAGAGCAGTAGGGCCAGCTCAAGCTCATCGCAGGTGCCCTTTTTGTCGAGCTCTTTTTAAAGCAAAAACTGCCCTTGAGGCACACATTCGCTCTCGTCATTGGCATGAAGCCAAACGTGCTGGATATAATTTAGCTCTTGCTGGGATGTTACCTGATCAGGAGGGTATGCAAATAAAAATAGATGCTCTGGATACATCAAGCTACTCCCAAATGGCCCCAACAAACAGCGATGGGCAAAGCTCCTCGATGTCACCAGTGAACAAAATCATGGATTTGTCTCCCAGGGCTCTACTGAGCCCTTCATCCATTAAAGTTGAAGGACTGGAAGATTTTGAGAGTGCAACCATGTCCTCTGTGAACCTCAGCTTTGATCACAGCAAACTGGATAATGACGACTGCTCTTCTGTGAATACAGCCATCACTGACACAACCACAGGTGATGAGGCCACTGCTGATAATGACAGTGCTGATGCAAAGCACAGCCAAAATAGCGGTGATTACCTATCTAAGTCTGGGGGCACAGCCCCCATCCTTGAAACTGATGACCAGATGTCATCTGGGCTAGTAAGCCCTGCAACAAGCTATTATGCTAAGGACTATGACAATGAACATATAATTGAACACAGTGAGACGTCCAGCATGGCAGATCCCTGCTCACCAAGTCCCGGGGCCTCAGGTACCAGGAGCATCGACAGCGGAGATAGACCTGGCCAAAAGCGCTTCCGAACCCAGATGAGTAACCTCCAGCTGAAGCTCTTGAAATCCTGTTTTAACGACTACAGGACTCCCACTATGCTGGAATGTGAGGTACTTGGCAATGACATTGGACTTCCAAAGAGAGTGGTTCAGGTGTGGTTTCAAAATGCTCGTGCCAAAGAGAAAAAGGCAAAGCTCAACATGGCCAAGCACTTCGGAATAACTCACACATCTTACGAGGGCCCAAAGACTGAATGCACTTTGTGTGGTGTTAAGTACAGTGCTCGCCTCTCTATTCGTGATCACATTTTCTCCCAACAACACATCTCTAAGGTGAAAGATACCATTGGCAGCCAGATCGATAAGGAAAAAGAATACTTTGACCCAGCCACTGTCCGCCAACTTATGGCCCAGCAAGAGATGGACCGCATTAAGAAGGCAAATGAAGTTTTAGGACTGGCGCAGCAGCAGGCCATGCAGCAGCAGGGTTTGTTTGATAACCCTGCAATGCAGGCTCTCAATCTCCAGTCAGCTTATCAAAGTCTGCAAGGCATCCCACCTGTCCTTTTGCCAGGGGTTTGCAGCCCCTCTCTTTCCAGCTTTAACTCATCTAATTCAGGTATGTATCCATTTGGTTTCTACACTTTTTAAAAGCTAAAACTTGAAGTGCATAGTTGCAAATGTATTTTATAACTGAAATGTAACTTACTAACCAACTACAGTAATCATGTATTGCACTTACATATAAAATCTAGCAGTAACAGTAGAACACAATACTTCTCATCAATCAATCAGTCTGTCACATGTACTCATTTACACTGGCACACATACTGTAGAATGTGTATCATAATGTTATGGCCTTTTCCCATTTTTGACAGCTCTAAGTACAGAATCCCTTTAAATGTCAACACTGCTAGACCCACTAATGCCACAACAGAGTGAACAAATAGCTCACTGTGACTGACTTCAGCTTTGGGAAGATTACATAAGCTTATTATCATTTGATTTTAATTTACCTCTTCTGTGTATATTATGACAAAACTTATATTATTATTTACTTATCTTATATTGTTGATTTTTCTTTCAAAATGAATTGTGCAATCATCAAAGAAAAAAACTTATACATTTTTGTCTGTATTTGAAAAATTTCCAGCTTTAACTCCTCCAAATCCTTCAAACCTCCTGACCATGCCTGGTGCCAGTGTTCCCTCACCTAGCCTCCCCACATCCGGATTACCCAACAAGCCCCCCTCTTCATCATCTGTTGCCGCGTCCAGCCCAGCTCAGACCAACACATCTGCTTCCCACTCAAGTCCCACCTCCACATCCAACTCCACTTTCTCAACCACCCAGTCGGGCTCCCAGCCTGAGCCTCCCAAAGAACGTGATGCTGAGAGAGTAAGAGAGAAGGAGAAGTCCAAGGAAAAGACAGAGAAGCCCTCACCCCTATCGTCAACTGGAAGCACCCCTGCCCCTTCCACTTCTGCTGCCAGCGCCAAGAAGGAGAAACCAGACACAGCTGTACCTGCCACCTCTATGCCCACACCTGGCATGGAGTATGTGGTAGACCCTGCCCAGCTTCAGGCGCTGCAGGCAGCTTTGGCATCAGACCCTACAGCTCTCCTCACAAACCAGTTCCTGCCCTACTTCATGCCTGGCTTTTCCCCATATTACTCCCCACAGATCCCCGGGGCTCTCCAAGGGGGCTACTTGCAACCTATGTATGGTATGGAAAGTCTCTTCCCCTACAACCCAGCATTGTCACAAGCACTGATGGGCCTGTCTCCAGGGTCCCTGCTGCAGCATTACCAGCAATATCAGCAGAGCTTGCAGGAGGCACTACAACAGCAGCAGCAGCAGCTTCAGCAGATCCAGCAACCCAAGAGGAGCCAAACTCCAGTTCCCTCTCAACCCTTGGGGAATCGCAAAGAATCTGCCAAAGATCCAGTGAAAACAGAGCAGCAAAAGGGCAAACCCCATAGGGAACCCTCCAATTCCTCCTCCTCTTCCTCCTCCTCTCATAATAAAGTACCCTCTGAGCAGAAAGAGATGGATGGCAAAGCTGTGGACCCCCATCTAGACCAGTACATCATCCCCAAGGTGCAGTGTAAACTGGCATGCCGCAAGTGTCAAACAGTTTTCACCAAGGAAGAATCGGCTATTAACCACCTTAAATCTAACTGTTTTTTCGGTCAGTCTGTGGCAAACCTGCAAGAGATGTTGCTGCGTGTCCCTGGTGGCGTAGGTGCAGGGGCTGGAAGTCTCTATGACTGCCTGGCCTGTGACACTACGTTGGATGGGGAGAAAGCACTCAGTCAACACCTGGAATCGGCATTGCACAAACACAGAACAATCAAGCGATCAGCCAGAAATGCCAAAGAGCACGCTACTAGTTTATTACCTCACTCTTCAGCTTGCCTCCCCAATCCTAACACCGCATCTACCTCGCAGTCTGCCACTCATCCCATCAGCAGCCCTCCACCCCCGCCAACAACATCAGCCACCATGCCATCCTCTGCTGTCTCCTCTTCCCTGTGCTCCTCCTCTACTACCCCACTCAACACCACAGCTGCCGGCAAACCATGGCCCCAGGCCCCTTTCTCCAGAGCTTTAGCTGGGAAGCCCAATGCCAGTCCCTCCTCTTCTTCCTCTGTTTTTCCTCCAATGTCCTCACCTTCAACGGTTACCTCAAGTTCATTGAGCACCTCAGGAGTTCAGACCTCGATACCAACAGACGTCTTTACCGACGAGTCTGACTCTGACAGCAGTCAGAAGTCAGCAGACAGGCTTAGCAGGACGGCGGAGGAGCCGCAGCAGCCTGGTTTTGTCAAAGACAGTAGTAGTTGTAGTAGTAATCTTGCTAGTGTAGGAACAGACTCCATCAGATTGTAAAAGAGCTTTCAGTGATGGACAATATTTAAAAAAGACAAAAAAAGACAAAAAAAAATCACAAATGGAAAAAACATAAAAAGCAGCAATGTTAAAAATACATTAAAAGTATACAAACCAATTTCAGAAAAAGATGTGTAAAGACTAACTGCAATTCCAAAGCTTGTAACCAAAAATTTAAATGTTAGTGGATTGTTTTCCCATATCAACATGCTGGTTTTCGTTTTTGTTTTTGTTTTGTTTTACTCAACTGAAATACATGCATACTAATATATGAGAATAGAAAAGATCGCCGCAGTTATGTTTCGGGTAATAGTCGAGGAGTGCTGTACTGTATGGCAATGGACTGCCTCAAAGTTGACAAATGGCCCAAGAACCCTTTTGAGGAAAAACGAGTCAACAAGCTGTCCCTTTGTTTTGTAATAATTTCTACTTAATAGCACAGTCACAAAAAGCCAGTATGTACTGTATGGGAGAATAGTCTATCAGTTTTCTTGCTATTTAAGCATTCAGATACCAATGGCTTGTCAAGTAAAAGAATAATGTAATGTCTATTTTATTCTCAGGTCAACAGCTCACAGAGGGTTTTTTTTCTGTTACAGAAATATGTGTTTTACACCTTTGTTTCCAACAGGAGATAAGCAGTCTTTTTCTTTCATAACTTCATTTAATAACAGACCGTTTCAAGTTTAATGAAACTTTAATATGGCATTGTTTCTGGGCATTCAAAAAGGGTAAATGATTTGCTGATTTTAACATTGGAAATCCTTTTAAAGAGGTAAAATCGCAATCCCATTATACCCAGACAAGGAGAGCAATGCAGACATAATAACGGCCGATAAAAAGAATTTTGGTTAAAAGAAACAACCTTCTGTATTTATGATAGATATGAACATTTTTGGTGTTAAGTAGATTGTTGCATTGGAAATGAATTTAAACAGTATGGTAGGTTGAAAAAAACTTTGTGTACATTTAGCTTTTGTATTGTCCAACTTTAAGACGCTTCATTTGATGTTGTCTTGGTCATTCCGATAGACTAGATTATGGACAGGTAATTTATCTCAACTTTGTTTCTGTCTTATTCTCAACTTCTTGGGAAACATTCACCCAAATGCCCCTCCTGACAAGGCAGGATCCTCTTTTAGAATTATTTAAATTGTATGGTTTGGTAGGTATTGTGCTAACCAAAACAAAAAAGATCCTGGGTGAAATATTGAAAGTTTTTAATTTTATTTAATTTTTGTGTTACCTTTGTGCACTTATCACTGTCTGACTCCTATTTCTCACTCAACTTGTTCCTCTCTTCGCACTTATTTTTTCTCTGCTCTCCTGTGTTTGTAGATATGTACACTACAAAGCAGGTCTCTTGTTCTTCATGTAGTGTGGCTACAGTCTTTATTTTCATTTTGACATTTTTGTTGTCATAACTGAAAATGAAAAAAGAATACTAATAATAATTCTCACGCTTTAAGACAAAAAGAAAATCCAAAGACTAAACACTTTTCACCATTGGTGCATAAATATGAGAAAAGAGGCTTCTTTATACTTGAGAATTTGTTGCTGTTTTTAGAGAAAGAAAACAAAGTTTTAAAAGATAAAGGAGTACGCATCAGAGTTGCCGTTTTTGCTTCTTTGCAAGCAAACAGGTGGCTTTTTTACGTAAATACCAAAAACCAAAAAGGGCCCTTGTCCTTGCATTGTGGAGTAGCACCGTTACAGAGCCATTGCAGTTTGTAAGATAGAGGTTATTAATCTTTGTTTTTACTTTTTTTGTCACATTCAAATGTCCATTTTTTAAAGAAAATGTATAAGGTCTGGTCTTCAAGGACAGTCGTTTTGCTGCTAATGTAGAATTTTGAAAGAAAAAAAAGTACTAGATGCATGCTCATTTTGCTTTTGGCTAAGCTTTATCTAAAACAAACAATAAACCAATTTCTTGCCTCTGCAACACCTTTTTTTTTTCTTGTTGCAAAAACGGAACTTTGAAGACTGTGAATATATGTTCCAAAGGACATTTTGCCGATTATGTTTTTGAACAGACCAATGTTTAAAGCCAATGATCTATAACGTTTGTAAAGAACAGTGCATTCCAAATATCACAATGGATTTTTCTTAAGCAAGGACTGATCCTTTTTCATTTAATTGCTTTTAATTGTCACAATATATTTTTTTTCTTATTTTTTAAAGTGACTGTAAACTGTTGTGTACATTTTTGCATCATTGGTTGCTGAACAAGGTGACCTCCATATGTCATTTTATGCTGGCATGGAACATTGCTGAAAATCCCTCCATCCAGTCAAGGTTGTTGCTCACTTGTTAAGCAAGGAATAGTGGTTACCAAAAAATGTATATATTACATCTGGTACTGATGCATCTCATAGGTTTAGTAACATTTATGCCAGTCAACATACAACTAGTCTCAGAAGGAAATGATGGCTGTTTTGCTGCGGTGTCGATGCGCCCTTCCTGGAAAATCCACCAGTGACTTGTCCCATGTGTCTACAGGGTGCCACTTCCACTAATAGATTACAGGTTTTTAAGGGATATCTTCATTCCAAAGCATTATTTCTGGAAAAAGTAGGAGATTTTTTGAAGATGTCCCTTGATTTCAAATAGTAAGGATGCTTTCATGTCCAAAGAAGTCACCCACTTAATTTTATTGCAATGGCAATGGATGTGCATAGGTACCTCCACCCTCTCAATGATGATCCAATGAACTAAAACTTTTATTTTTTAAACCAAAACGAAGACATATTTAAATTTTTGAAACTAGTTTTTGGCCACTATTGTATAGTATCAATATATTCGCCCAATGAGTACAAGGCAAAATCTCAGAAGTGTGTTTTCAGTGCTTCGTCTTGCAGAGCAATGTTATTTGGTGTTAATACTACAGCATGATGTTGAAAGTCAGGAAAATTGTCTGCAAGCTTGCTGCTTCTCTAAAGTCCAGTTCCCTGAAATACTGTTCAAATGTACTTTATTTTGGAAAGTTCTTAAGTTGTACAGTTTTCTCAATTATGTTTGCTTTATTTTAATTTTCAGACAATGTCAGACATGTATTGTTATTTTCCTATAAGTATTTGTATTGTAGTTTCTGTATATTACTTATTATCATAAATTAACACTAGCTTTAATTTGAATTGCTGAAATTAAGAATCAAAAACAAAAAATATGACCTGGCCACTTTATGGTGTGATAATGTTCTTTATATTCATTGTCTCCTTGATACTGTTTGCTCTCTTATTTCCAAAGTGTAATCTTTTGGGCTCTTATGTGGAAGACAAAGTTGAGGTCTCTACATCAGATTCTGCCAGCATGGACTGTGTGAGTTTGTGTGTGTGTGTGTGTGTGTGTGTGTGTGTGTGTGTGTGTGTGTGTGTGTGTGTGTGTGTGTGTGTGTGTGTGTGTGTGCGTGTGTGTGTGTGTGCGTGTGTGTATCATTAGAGAGCCAGCATCCATTCAATTTTTTCTTGTTTACCTTTTTTTTTGATGTTACACACCAAAACAAACTGAAACACAAAACTGGATTATGAATAACTGAAATTTAGAAAATCCAATTTTAAAGATAAGGATCCGAAACGAAACCGAAGCACTGAGCAGTTTTTACTTTGATTGAATTTATGAATGTGGCCAAAGCTTTATGCAGTTAAAACAAAAACAAAAAAAGTTTCAATTTGTGCCCCAGACAAGTGTACATTTTATTGGGGGACAAAACGCTATTGTGGGTAATTGGATCCACTGACTTACATTGGGATACTTGATTTTAATGGACATTTACAAAGAAAGAGATAAAAACAAGGTTTTGCTGTAGAGGTCATCTTTTGCCCACTGTGAAAACGAACATGTACCTGTATACAGTTATAGATATATTTAAAACAAGACATCAACTTTTGTCTTTGTTTTTGAGATGAAGAAGGAATGAAAAGAGAAAAAAAGGACTCTGGGAAGCTTTTGAGATCCCATTAGGAGGACATGAGAGGCTGTGGGCACACCAAAACTGGGCATGGGAGCCAAAGGCAGGCTCAAAACAGCTTTAAAACCACCTCCTTATTTGATTACTGACAACTCTGTAATGGGAATGGACTCTGGAACCAATGGACATGTGTGACACTGAGAGGAAAGTCCTTAGATGAAACTGAACTTAAGTGGCTCCAGCTGCCTCTTTCTCCTTTCTGTCTGTCTCTTTCGTTCTCTAGTTCTGCCTCTGCTTCTGCTCTTTGATGGACATTTTCCAAATTTCAGGACAGGATGGACAGACACGCTTGCTTCATTTCTCCCAGTTCATGTTGCTACCCGTTTCATTTCCTTGTGCTTGTCTCTGGTTGACAAGTTAAGCTCTCCAGTCAAATGGCGGCTCACCCCTCTCTCTGTTGATTATATAATCTAAAAAGTGAAATTAATAACAGAGAGAGGGGACGGGTTCTCAAAGCTGTCATTCTTGAAGAGGCAGTTACACTAAAAAAGCGTATTAACCAAAATTAACAACCAAACTAACAACCAAACAACCATTTGCTCCAACTTCAAAGATGAACTGTTACTTGGAGCTCTCTGTTCCTTTTGTGACTTCTGGTGCCACAATGTTTTTTTATGCTTTTAGTTTTTCTTTGTTTCCTTGAATTACTCCTCCTTCGAGCCTCATAAGCATGGCTCTGTGGCTCCAGGCAGCCCATCCGAGGGTAGAAAAAAACAGCCTTGCAATGTACAAAAAAGAGCAAGTTAAACCAAAAATGTTGTTCTTGATGTCTTTTCTATACTGTAGTCTTGTTAGCTTTTTTGTTACTGTAATTATATGATGAAGATTTCCAAACTGTACCAAATTACATGGAAACTAACATACCTACAACCACATGGAACTTCAGACTTTTAAAGAAACTTTTGTCACAAAACCTTGTTGTCCTAGTTAAGTTGATTGTAGATGGTAATTGAATATACTCCTTTGAAAATATTTCATCAAGTATGTTTCTTGCTCATTGTGATACATTAAAAAAGTATGAGCATAAATTGCACTGGTGTGGATTCATCTTTGAGTGTTTTGGGATTCGACCGCTTGAAAATGACTACTGAGAACTCTGAGAATTGAAGAAAAACTATTTAATATTTCTCTTGGGCACTGAACAAATGTGCGAAATGGACTGAAAAGTATTGACCATTTGTATTACAGATATGTTCATATATATTGTTAAAGACCTATCGATCAATTTTACAATTATTAGTTATTTCCTTTAATATTTAATCATAACAGTAAACACATTAAGGATGAAAGGACCACTGATAATGCATTTACAAGGAATCGCATCAGAAAACAGAAGATGCAACAAAAATCATTTTCAGTGTAGACTACGGTGTAATTCTGTGACACAATTAGCATTGTTGAGTTTATATTTTTTATCATTATAGTCTGCTACTACTCATTTAAAGGCACCATCATTAAAATACTATTACTTGATCTAGTAAGGCGTAGCGGCAGGCTTCGGAAACTACAACAGAAGCAGGGGTGTGGTCACTTCTACAATTTCCAATGATAGTTTGTTTTCACAAATTCACCTGCAAATTTCAAGCCTGCTACCAGTTAGGTAACTTATACTGTATGTTCCTAAGAAGTAAGACCATGGCTTCATCATAACATTGTCTAATTTGTGCATGCAGCCATACAGCTGTTCCCGACAACGCTGCAACCAGCATTCTAGGGCAACTAGGGCATTGCACTAGTTCATTAAATTGCAGTATAAACTAGCAAACAGCTTGAAAGACGAGGCCAAATGAGAATCCCGCTGGATGTTTGTAAAATTTAAGCAAAATAGGCATTGCTGGGTGTCACATAAACAACCAAGTTTAGTAGGTGGCTAACATTCGCTACATCATACAGTGTTCAGCTGTCTGACAAATTCACTGCCTATTTTACAGAGTCTGAATCTCCCTCCACCTTTCAAATGCTCCACCAATGTTAAGTCTGGAAAAACGATACATCATGCACAGTAAGCAGTGGGTAGTTCAGGGGGCCTGGGAGTTTGGACCATTCCCATCTAAAACAGAGCCGATCCAGCTCTGGCTTTTAAGCAAAATGTATTGTAATTCTCAGCAGACATCGGCACTACTTGTGAGCCCCCGCTGATTTGTGCATTTAAATCATCAGTGTTGTTTTAATTAGAATGGCTTAACATTATTTTAATTGATATATAGAGTCAACCTTCAGCCTCTGGAGTTCTATCTGCCTATGCTTTATACTCAGAGAGTATAAAGAGGTGGCTGTGTGCAACCTCTATACCTTGGAAAAATGGAACCTAAAATTAGATGTATTGTAAGGAGTAAGAATTATTAGTTTCTTAAATCATTTCTGTTAAATGTGCATCAGAACTACAATATTAAAATAAGATAAGATAAGTTGTACGTCTTCCAAGTACCTGCAAGACTTTAATGACTACTCACCAATGGGAGTTGTTATGAATTAGAGTCAGCATTTTGGATGTACATTGTTGTCACCTTGACGCTTTTCCATAGATTTCTTATTCAAACAAATATGGGAATACAGTTTAAAAATCAGGAGAGACAAGTGAATGAAGCGAAGACAATTTTATTTTTCAACAGCTGATATTTGATAATAAAGACTTGACAGAAACTCTTCGGCGCTTAGAATTTACAGGTAGATTTGTGATCTTTGAACTGCTCTATTGCTCATAGAATATGGCAGAATTGTTTCATATATTTTATAAATGTAACACTTTCTCAGGAAATTGTTAAAATCATGGCACCTTGTAATGGAACGATGAAAACAGCTCGGATCTGAGGAGCATCAATCCTCTAAAAAGAGTTTAAGGAAAAAGGCCATCCTGTGTCCAGCAACAGGCATGAATTATTGGCCATGTTGAGCCAATTAACACGCAAGGGCACATCCCGAATGAATTAAAAACACCCTAATCCGATCAGTGAGAAAAGCAAGGCCATTTCCTTCACAGGCCTGAACCAGATGGCACTCACACTCAGATGCTGCATTGAAACAGGCCAGGCCCAGTCACACAGTGTGAAATTGGGTTAGTGCCTAAGTCTAACATAGGCCCTGGGCAATGTGAGCTCCCAAACCCATTCTCCCCTGACCTAAAGGTATAGGGCCCACCATGCCAATCTTTGGCCCCATCTTTAATTATCATTCTCAATGCACCTCGCTAACTCAGTCATTTCAGTCAGAGGTGGAGCTGACAGCTTCCTAGAGTAATTTGTCTCTTTTGACCAGTCAACCTTTTACATATCCCAAATAGCCCCTGATATACCACAGAATGTTTTCTTTCGTAGCACAGAAGACAAGCACAGCTCTGTTGGATAGAATATCACAGATTCTGTTTGTAAACTCTGACTCAAGCTGGGTGGTGTTACCATGCTTCTTGCCTTGTTGGTATAATGGCTTGTTGGGGTTTCCAAAGTTCTACAGTTTCAGTTTTCAACCTTTGCAGGGAATAAATGGTGCAAATGTTGGATGATTCCCGTCAAAATGACTGCAAAAGCTGTGGTTGGGCTATGTCATCTTGGGCCTTGTCTTAAATTTAAAACATAGCTCTCGGATGGTTGTTTGGCTTCAGGTTGGTATTACCACTTGACACCACAAAGGCAGAAAATGAGGAGCAGAAGCTGTAAGGAAAACCGCACCGCCACATATTCCAGCATCCAATTCCACACTGCTGTAGTCAGGGCATCTTGCCTCCATCTTAGCCAAGAGAGGGGTCACCTCGCCAATCTGCCCCGTTCACAAACTACCTTAAATTGTCTGTCACCATCATACAGTATGAAGAAGATTTTCTGATGAAAAATTGCACCATTTTAAACCAAGCATTGTTACTAATTCTAAACCTGCTGAAGGCTTTAGGAACATGTCGGATGTAGAATTGTGTGTAAACTGTTCTGGACTGCATTGACGAAACAAATTGGAGTGTCACCAGCAGATAATGTGGACATACTGGATACATTTGCGACTAAGCCAATGAAATACCTCGCTAAGCTGGTCTGCTTTGCACATGAGCAGCTTGCACTGCCACTGTCAAGGGTTAACATAGATGACCATGAAGAACAGGAATTTTACCATCAAGCCTGAAAGCCACATAGTTCCCCTCACCCCCCACCCCCCGTTTCCACCCCCACATATACCTTTTTGCCTGGCCACATTGTCTTTTCCCCTGTCAATGTCAAAGGCAAATTACACTACAGCCTTGAGGACAAGTCAGGCTAATTCAATCTAATCCGTCAGATAAAATGATGGGTGAGTGAGGATCAAAGGGATGAAAAAATTAAAAGGGAGAACGCAGTTTCTTTAGAATTATAGCCTTAAGTTTTCTGATCAAGGTGGGTTGACACATCACACTTTATACTCTATGCCCAGAAAAGAAATATACCTATTAGTGTTAGCGCCCACCTGTGCTGGTTAAGTGAGTGGCCTATAAACCCATCTGCCTATACTCCACTTTCCACCCACGTGGGATTCATGCTTGGGTAGGTGTGGAGGTTGTCTTGGCAGACTCTGGGCCTTGCCGAAGCATTTCCCATCTCCTGAACACAGGATCAGGTCTCCCCATTTTCACAGCACCTTCTGGTTCTGTTTAACAGGAAATGAGGTCCATCAGAAGAAGTCTGACCAAAACTGAGTCAGAATGGTCCCTGACAGGCAGGAATATTAGCCTGTGACGGGAGTCAGTAATTGAATGATCGGCTCCCCCCTCCCTCACTCGTAATGAAGAGAATATGTGCTGGGAATGTGTTTGCCCTTCTCTATTCTTCGTTGGCCCTTTTCCTGTCCGCCCCCCCCCCCCTTTTCCCCCTTAATAAATCATTTGTGGGGGTAGAAATAAGGGATACTTTTACTTCACTTCAAAGTGCTTCTCATGGTGTCATTTCTGTAACCTCAATGTGATGATGCATTAAAAAGGCTTCGGGTGAGCTCTGCTTGAGTGTTTTCAGCCTTTAAACGAAGCTGTGCTGATAGTGTCGTGAGAGAGTGAGCTGAAGTACATGGAAGATCAATTATCACACCTCATTTTGTTCTCATATGCAAAATGATAATGGGTGGACCATGTCAGATCTGAACCATCAGGTGGTGTATCCTTTCTCCATAAATGTGTTTCACAGATTGTATGAAGAGGTCTGTTAAATCCCTTTAACAGTTCAAAAAAATAAAAGGGAGAGAATTTGGCTTCTCCTTGATCTGTCTTCAAATGTCCCTCTGCAGACAAGATCTAAGAGTGATGAAGAGTAAACCTATCACTCACCTAACACTCAGCATGATATCACTACACATTTTCAACACTACTTTCATATTGGAAAGTTTGTTTGAAAAAAAGTCATCTTGTAGTCTTTCCTGTTTGTTTGTCAGCAAACAGTAGAACAACTGTGTATCTATGTCTGTTCCAGCGAGACGGAGCACATGTGCCACAAAGAAGGTTTGGGTTTAAGGCACGGGTTTGAGCTTTGAGATACAGCTTCATATTTCACATAGCTTTGGGGAGAATGTCAACTCTGAAAAGAGTTCTTAATACAATAATTGCTTTGAGACTTGTTCTTATTAATATTTCCCTGACTTGGGTTTTGTATTTTCTAAACCTTAACCAAAATCAGTTGTAGTGTATTGCTGCTGGAATGCCTGTCAGACTGGGCCCTGACCCTGGGCTGGCTGCTATAATGATGGGAAGATGAAAGAGCCAGGCCCATTCCCAGGCTGCCCTGTTAGGGGGTGCAAGCCTGTGAAATGGAGAGATAATGGAGACCAGGTGTGCTGTGGATGCCTAAGACACTCCTCACTCAGTCTGAGAGCTCCTCTCAGTGAGAGGGAGGGCACACTACCACTGTTGAAAACAGACTGGGCCACAGTCCTATTCCTCACTCCATACAGTATCATGCACACTCATATATACTTTAAAATATATACATACAAACATTTATAGTAAGTACTCTAATATATATGCTAAAGTTGCTGAAGTTTGACACCTACCAAGTGGTCACCTGTATCTTAACAGGTGCTGTGCTGCCTTTTTCCCCTCATAAAAACGACCTTGTATTTATAAATATGAGAATGTGAGCTGAAAATCAATATTTTGAATGAATAATGTGTGCACAGTTGTCTCAGTGGTTTTCATATACATACTAATTTAACCATTCAGAACAAAATATTTTGAGCATTTACCCCTTTGTATCGGTCGTTAATTTGAAGTAGAGAAGTTTAAAACGAAAGGTCAGGCAGACTGGCTGCAAAAGTGTTTCTAATTGGAACAGACAGGCTCCCAAAGCTCTGCTGTAATTACAATCTAATTAGCAGGCAGCCAGCAGAATCCAACATTCCAGTTAACATCAACAATTTAACCCTTTGCAAGAACCCTTTAAGAGCATATTTCAAAGATTCAGGCAGATCCTCTGGGAGAAATCCTCTGTCTTCCCCACTTCTGTCTTCTACAGGAGGTCAGCAAATGTCAATTGGAGAGAGAGCTGAAAATGCTGAAGAGGGACTCAAGCGAAGATAAGTCCTCATTAAAGCCTTCTCCATAAGAGTTTTTTGAATGATAAATATTAAACATTGATTACATACAAATAGGAATGACTCACTTATCATCACTGACTATTGTCTTCCTGAGATCATCACATAATTAAATCTAACAGGGTCCCACTGAGGCCTTTTTTTGTCAAGTGAGTGAATTACTAATTATTCCCACATGAATAAAGGGCAATCACTGTGCCTGCCATATGAACAAGCATGTGAAGGTAGACAATCCATAAAAATGTAGGAAGGCACTTCCCTATTTGATTTGCTCTGTCTCGCTCTTTAAACGGCTGTCATTCAGGATCGCTTATTTTGTGAGCCAAAATGTGTTTTTATACATTTTGGAAATCAAGCAGTCATTGTGTTTACCAGATAACTTTAGGGGAGACACAAATGCCTGCTCCAAGTGAAATGCAAATGGAAAATAAGTCAATGGTGGTGTGTGTGAATATGTTTCAGGCATATATTGTGTGACAGATAACAACAACTCTTTTTTTTAGCTGATGTGGTTCTTCTATCAGGTTGGAATCTGAGAAACTGGCCCTTTTAACAATAGCTTGTTTTCAGATGAAAATTCAGCCCTTCAATTTGTCTGTAAAGTTGCTGATATATTTGAATTGAGTTCATTCCTCCACAGCTGTCACTGCACCTGACCTGTCTGGACAGAATATATATCAAAAGTCTAATTAAAATGCATTAGTTTGATATAGGGGAGGCTGGAGTAATGCATCTGGTCCAAACGATTTCCTTGTGTCTCTCTTTAGTCTTACAGCTGGAACATCCTTTAGCTGGGTAAGTCTTTCCTACCAGCCTCTTTCTGACAATTAAAAAAAAATGAAAACACAGTGAATGAGAACACATTCACTCTTTCTTTTGTCGTCATTCTCCCAGCACACTGTTCATATAATACAACCTCAGCCAAACACTCACGGTTTGACTAAGTATCTGTTGTGCTGCAATTCCTACAATTGTGAATCATACGCAATTAATCTGCAGCACACTGCCTCAAGCCCAGCCCTACCCCCAACACACACACACACACACACTCAAAATAATACACACATACCTTACCCTTTGGTCTGCCTTTCTATTATTCTCCCTGTCTTCCTCATGTAGACATGATACTGTACTCTCAATGTATCAAGCCAAGGTCACTGAACATTCATTTCAAATTGTTGCCCACTGCTGCAGCTTGAAATTAATAAGGCCACCATTTAAATGCTACAGTTATCAAACTTGTATAACAAATGCTGGGCAATCTTCCCACAACTCACTCTTTCCCGCTACCCTTCCTTTGATATATACATTTTTGACCAAACGTCCCAGCTTGACTACTGTAACGAGGTATGATGTATTGAGCCTTGGCTGTTGCCATGGAGACAGCAGTCCCCTCTTACTTGTCATTAGAGCACAAACAAGCACTGGCATCTAATGTCATTCCAGTCAACACGAGGGAGAGCAATGAGAAAGGGCGAGACTGTGTTGAATCCCTTACTCCCTTTCCTCAGCTTGAATTGTTTTTTGTGTGCATTGTTTGGATTGTACTGGATGTTATGTGCCAACGTACTCTGTGCAGGGGCATTGTTAGGTCATATACCCGGGGAGAGGCCCATTTACTGTTGTCTTTGTATGTTTCTCGAATCCCAGTGCTTTGATGTTGGCCTCCAAATGGAAATAGGTGTCTAGATGTCAGAGAATAATTACCTTCCTGAGCCATTCCTCCAACTTGTTTTTTCCTGTCCAGTGCCTCTGCTCTTAAATAATTAGAAATGCATTTTCTATAAGTTTGGATTTCTTTAACTGTGTGCTTGAGACATTTTTAGTAAGGTGTTTGTAGTAAATAGCCATCTTAAAATAAGTTAATTAGGATAGTTTTGATGGAAAGCCGGATGACATCCTATGCTTCTCATTTTCTGTACAACTCTGATGAAATTACAGGTTGATTGTGTTAAAAGAAAAGAAAGCAGACAAATGCACATCTTCAATGCCGAGCAGAGAAAAAAGAAAACGCAATAAATGAGTTTCATCAAATGCCACGCAGTTTTCTCTCAGCCAGTATCATTTTAAGCTGGGGTAAGATAATGACGTTGTAACTGAGTAATAGCACCGCAGGTGCTTCGGAATATTCCAGTCTGTTTTATTTCCATTTAAGATAAAGCTTTCTACTTGTTTTCTCGGCATGAAAGTGCACCTCATTTTCAGATGTACTTTCTCCCCTCATTTCAGTTTTAATCAGTGGCTGCTTTCTAGTCCCGTTGTTTGGGGTGAAAGTGTAGCCGTATGCCTCACTGTCTTTTCTCTGAACATAATCTCTTCCTCACACAGAACAATAATCCTACCTTATTTTCTCTCTCAGTGTTGGTCTGTTATTACTTCCAGGTGTTAAGGCCCTTTCTCCCACGTGCTAGGGAAAATGCCCTTTGTTTGGAGTTGTGCTATTTCAAACTGAATATTAAGTTGGCAATGATCTCTGAAGGCAAACAACAGAAAAAGAGACCAAAATAAAAACCAGGTGAATGAGTATTTGCATTAAAGAAAAACAGTGAAAGTGGGATGTGGGAGATTGAAAAAAACGAATGGGATACAGATCAAACCTGTATGCTGTGTGCTGAGAAAATAGTCATGAAAGAAACTGCTCAGAAAATAACAGAGGCAGAATCCAAGGTAAAGAAAAAAATAGGAGACACATTATTTTTGTTAAAGCTACAGTATAGGTTTAGTGATTCATGGGGCCTGTTGGACACCACATCTGTTAGTGAGCTGTCTGTTGACTGGTCAGTTTTTGTATGGAGATATACAAGTTTCATCTGGTATGATCTGCTGTAAGAACTTTTCAGTATGGTTTTACTTTTACTGTATTCACTTTCGTGCAGGGAACATTTTGCTGGTTATACAATAACAGTTTTACACGGGTTGCTTTATAATGCCTTTGTCTTCTCAATGATAATAACTTGTTGCTTAATAGCTATTTTTCTTGATATACACCTGCCAAGAATAGTATTAGATTTTGCAGAGAGGAAACACAGCCTGCAGCAGTTTTGTTATAGACCCTAAAATATCCATTTTGGACTTTCTCCTTTTTCCTGCAAGCAGCTAAACTGAGATCACATGTACTTGCAATGAAAAGTGGCAGGAAATTGACTAAAGCATTGGAAATCAATGGAAAGTAAATGTGCTCCTTAAATACAAGTGAACAGCTGATAGCTGCCTTCTGTCTATCTTTCTTGCTTTGCCTTTCTATCTCTCTTTTCCCCTATACTTTTTTCTGTCCCTTTTCACTTTCTGCCTCTTCTTTCACTCACATCCTCTTTATCTGCTGAGCCAATACATTCATACTCAACAAGGAATGATTCAATGTGTTTGCGAACAAGTGTGCTTGTGTGCATCCAAATGGAGTGTGGACAATGCAATACTTTTGTCTGTTCTTAGAGTAGATGCCAGGTCAGTGTAAAAAGTAGAGAGAAAGTGGTAAGTGAACATCATAAAAGGTGTCGCACTTTTCTTAGTGTGACCCCTTGAAAAGGTTGTAGGCCATCTTTGGAAAAACGTGCAGTTTGGCTAATTATCCATAGACTCCATTTAATCAAGCAGGGTAATTCTTAAGAATAGATAATTACTCGTAAAAATACAACAATGCTGCAGCTCACATAGCTAATTATTATTTTGATCTTTAATTGCAGTATTCCCCTTTGGCCAAGTGGTGCAAAACATATGCCTGAGATATTGTTTGTAACACATGGACAAACACTTGAGAAGTTGATGTCGTAGTAGTCAATGTTAAAGACATGGAAATGCATTGGTGAGACGCATCCTTCTCCCCACACTTATCTAAATCGCATCAGCAGAGAAATGAATAAAGTCATGGAAGGACACCAATCTACACTCACTCCACAGTAATGATTTGATAGTTAATGATCCTATACAGTATGACGCAGAAAGAAATAATGCTTAAAAGGTACCCTGTGGAAAATGTTAACGCTATTTGCGCTTTACACAGTTAACAGCTGGTGGCAGTAAAGTGTTGAATGTAAAAAAACAACAAAAAAAACATTTTGTTTAGAATTACCTTCACAGGACACCATCATTGCAGAGAGAAAACAGGACCAGAAAAGGGTATTGTGACAATATCCTGTTGGCTTCTGGCTTAAAGCTACTAGTAGACCACTCCCTTGGATGTCCAGGTCCTTCATTATTTCTGTAATTAACGGTATGTATTGGCTACTTCTGAATCACTGACACTACAATGAAAAACCTGGTGCTAGTAAAGGAAGCTTTAATATGTTGGTTACTCAACAGGCATAAAAGCCTTATAAAGCTCTCAGCAATTCAAAAACCGAATGTAACTCGGATACTAAAGCTCGACAGATACTGGATTTTTGAAGCTTTGTAAAAAATCTAATTACAGTATATAGATGACCCACTGTTAAACCAATGAAAATGAAAATTAAGTGTATCCGTTATATTCTGTCTATGGGCCCTTTTTCACAAGAATAACATCCTGAAATTTTGTCAACTGAAGGGAAAATATGTTTCCGGTGACCCAAATCTTGAAACCACTCCTTTGATTTAATAGTTTATGATACAAAGGGAACTATTTTCATTGCTGTTGTCTATACAACAATTTACATTTCAAAAGCTAGTTTGACATGGTGTCATGTTCTTTGTTTTTTTTTAGTTTGTTTTCTGTTTTACTTTGAAATTCCCTGCCTCTTGTGTATGTTTCATTTCCTGCCTTTCTGTGTTTTCCCGCCTTTGAGAGTGTCTGCCCCACCCTCATTAGTTTCACCTGTCTCTGGTAGTCACCTGTGTTCCTGCCCACCTGTGTCTGATTAGTTTCTTGTGTATTTATAGTTCTATATTTGCCTGTTGGTTGTTGGTTGTTGGCTCATGCCCTGCTATGTTTCCCTGTGTACCTGATCCTGTTTTCATTTATCTTTTTTTATTCCGTTTCTGGAATTTGGATTTTCACTTGCTCGCTCTTGGATTCACAGCCTCACCTATTATGTAAGTTTTTTTGTTTTTTTTTGAAGTTGTCTTTATTAAAATCACCTTTTTCATCCTCCTGCTACTCGTGTGTGTCTGTGTTTGGCTCCTCACCTGCTTCCTTATGCAAAACATGTACACTACGCTCTCTAGGCTCTCACGGTGAACTCTAGAAAATACATTTACATGCTGATGTTTAGTTTTTATACAATAATGTTTCTGTCATAAATCAATTAACGCCAAGTCAATTTACAAAGTTTGAAGAAAGGGGGGGGGAGGAAAAAGGCTTAGGCAAATCTTTCGTGATGTCAGATCCCGAACAGGTTTAGAGGGCATTAATCCTAATCCAGACCTCCTGTCCCACAAAAGATCAATGGACGAAGTGCCAAATCAATACTTTCATAGAAGTCACCTTCAGTTTTCCACTGTTCACCTAACTCTGTTGGCCTATGTATGAACTGTCACTCTCTGTCTTGCATTTAACCAGATCATATTGTCAAGTGCCTCAAATAAACTATTAAACTCAACATTGGAGGGAAGGTCTTGATATGTACATCATATTTAACATGAGACAGTGCTTTTTATATATATATCTATA
>NW_022280036.1:9164531-9169660 GCF_004355925.1 Anarrhichthys ocellatus
GGGGGAATTAAAATGAAAGAATTCTGCACCCAACCTCCCACTTTAATTGCAAATTTAAATTTCCTATAATGGGTTCTGACATCTCAAGTCACCAAAATCCATCATTCTGAAGGGTATTATTCCTCAATTAACCTGTCACCCCCACCACCACCACCCTGCGTCTTTCTGCAGGGCTTCAAAGAGAAATGAAGAATTCTAATTACTCTCAAATATAAAGCAGATTGATAATATACCCTTCTTTCACACACAGTCCTACAATCTGTTAAATCTAGCTAACTATAAGGCTCTACGTCATTCTAATGTGATTTAGCTTATATTTAGCATTACCAATTAACTGAAATACTGTGAACAGTTTGGGAGATAAAATAAATCAGTTTTCTCTCACTTTTAAAGTCAAACTGTCGGCAAAGCACACATACCGAACACAACACACAGTTGAAGCCATATGCGCACTTGTAACAGCTGAAGCCACATCCACCACAGCTGCTGCTAATGTCACACTCTTCACAGCTGTGACTAATATCATGCCCACCTCTGCTCACCACAGCCAGATCTTTCTTATGAGCAGAGTTTGGCTTGTTATACCTATGTACAGCCCAAGCAGCAACCATCGCAACTAAGAAAAACCAATGCCTATGTGCCCGAAGAGGCAGTACTTCTAATGACGCTTTCTCCAAAAACAGTGACTATGATAAAGTCAAGAGGGAAAACCTCAAACATTTCTCTTAAAAAACGAAATCGGTATTTGTTTTTCTCAAAATGTATTCCTTTATTTTAGACATATTGCATCAAAGAAATATCAGGTTTAAAAATGTGCTTGATTTACATAGTTTAGTGTACCTGCTCATCTCACCTCAGGTCCACTAAGACTTCGTCCCCTTTGCCAAAATCTGGCTAAATTCATGGCTACACAATGCATAGCATAATCTAAATGCTACACGTGCCTTCAGAAAGCTAGATTATGTCACCAAAGCTTCAATATATATTGTCTGTTACACACAAATCTAAGTTATTAGCCTTCTTTTCTCAGTGCCTGCTTTGAATGAATACAATGATTGTGTGGTATATGACTGTACTCCGAGTGAGGTGGAAGACAGACAACTGTGTTTTAAAAGTATTGTGAACTGAAGAGAGATATTTAAACTAATCTTCGAACCATCTTCAAAATAAATCACCATGTAAACAAAGCAAGTGGTGAAAGGGAATCATGTTTTAACAGAGGACAGTTATAGACTGTGGCTGTAAGAAGTTGTGTCTCAAATAAGGTACAAATTGAGAGCATAGGTTTTACACATCTTGTAATAATCAATTCACTAACTAGGACCACGGCAAAAACTATATAAGTTTCGAAAGGTTTATTGCGTGATGGAATGATTGTTAGATTTAGGAAGCGGAAGGGGTCGAGGGAGAGGGATGAAGGGTAGGGATAGGGGTAGAGGGATGAAGGGTAGGGGTAGCGGGATGAAGGGGTAGGGGGATATAGGGTAGGGATAGGGGTAGAGGGATGAAGGGGTAGGGGGATGTAGGGTAGGGGTAGAGGGATGTAGGAGGATTAGGGTAGGGGTAGAGGGATGAAGGGGCAGGGGGATGTAGGGTAGGGATAGGGGTAGAGGGATGAAGGGATGTAAAGGTGTAGGAAAGAAGAAACAAGGAGGGTAGAGAAGGTCGTAGAACGAAGGTTGGGCGAGCGATGGGGGACCGTTGGTTTGCGATGGCTGGTGGGAACTGGGGGAATGGAGACTTTAGAGTGGGGTAGGAAGTAGGAAGTGAACAGGTTCGTTGTGCTTAAATACTTTGTGCGGAGAAAATGAGTTGTGTTCAGGGCGTGGCCCATGTTCCTGAACTAAGTTTATAAAATTCAATATAATGTCTACGTCTGTGCTTTATCACGTTCCCCTTCTTGCTGGGGCAATGGAGTTGACAAACTGACTTCTATTTAATAGAATTCAGAGGTAACTTTTACACGTTAATGATCAAAAATACAAACATTGTATATTAATACAATGAACAAGGCGGGATGAAAGCAGGCCTGGTTAGATTGTATCCCAAGAATGAACCATATATATTAGAATAGGCCTTCACAGTAATAGGAATTTCAAAAGACCTCTACTCTTGAACCTGATTATTTTTAACTCTGATTTGAAAACCCAGAACAAAATATGAAGTTTGAGTGTGTTTCTATTTAAATTGTTAATTAGTGTGCTACCTCTTAAGAAAATACTATGTAGTCACATACAGTACAGTACACAGCGGTGTGCTGTTTGTACCCTGTTCCTTTAATTCCCAGCTCTCACAAGCCTAAAATCATTGAAAAACAACCATTCAAAAGTTACCTTGACATTACTTGCTTTTAGCACTTAACTGATAACACAATTACTGCATTTTTCAGCATAAACATCCATTAAGAGCAAATCAGTAGGAAAAACAAAGACCAACAACGACTGTGTCCTTTGTGAAATTACTTTCGTTATTAGGGCAATGGAGTCTTCTGATTTATCTTCTAATTAGATTCATAGTTGCATTTTCCATCTTGATGAATCAACATAGTTGTATACAGTGAACATGTTAAAATGACAGCAAGCCTGGTTGTATGCCAAGAATGGCCTGCATCAATAATCTACACTAAATTATTGTCAAACCATTACATTTTTCAAAAGACTTCTACCCTCTTCAATGTCACCGATGATCTGACTTATAAACTCAGCTGAAACATACAAAAGAATAGAAGAGTACAGAGACAATAAGGGGAATACAGGCAGTAATAAATGACAACATTGTGAAGACCAACAAGCATGCCAGGAAGCTGTGAGCATTTAGAAAATAATAAGAAATCATCTGCCTGCTGGCATAATGCACCCGCAGTCATGTAGCTGTTGACTGTTCTGTACTTTAGTAATCGTTCAAATTTAATTAAAGGCTTTAGGAGAAAATGGCCTGAGCTGATGACATAATGAGTTGCCAAGGGACATCTTTTTAATAATCTTAGTTTGTAACAAAGATGTTGCCAAGTCATAGTCGCATTATGAACCTTTCAGAGCCACTTTTACTGACCAGATAATTCAGTGTCCCCAAGGAATGCAGTCCTTTCCACGAGATCTTCTGACTAAACTGATGATTTCATTTTACCCATCAGTATTAATTAACATCAAGAAACACAAGAAATTGCTATATTGTACTATAATACTATACTATATACAATCCAGTGTCTATTTAATAAGTCAAAGACGGGGACTGATTGACCAGAATCTTCACTCCTTAGGTGTTTAGGAATTAGGAAGTCTTACCACAAAAAGCTTTATAGGATATAGTATAAAATGTGTGAATTATTAAAATCTGATATCTGATCAAAAAATAACTAAACATGGCTATGAATCTGCACAAGCATTAGGTGTCTACTGTCCACTCCATTAATTTGTCTCTGCTTCCTCCTCTTTCAACTAGTATGTTGTCCATGCTGCCTAACCCACTCGCCACCTAAAGATATAACTGCCACTGAAACAACTTCCAGACAATGTGTTGTCTTTTAAGTCGATTTACTATTATCTTAAAACACTTTACGATGTAGAAACATTTACATAAAAGAATATATGTTAAACCAACCAGATCTATGCTGGGCTAAATTATGAGATTGGTGCCAATCCTCTCATCATATACTGCAAGATATGACAAATCGACCACATTTCCCAAAACTCAGTCAGGCATATGATTCCAGGGCAAAGAAAAGGCTGAAAAGAGATGCCCAACTCTACAGCAGAAATAAAAAACAAAACAGTTTTGGTCTCTATAGCTAGTATAAAAAAACGCAAATCTTGTATGAGTTAGATATTGTCAGTCTTAAGACAATTCTGAGGCTAAACTTATTCTTTTCTTTTTAAATTTAATTTATGGGTGCTAATTCAAAATTCAGAGCATCAACAAAAACGTGCACAAAAGCAACAGCATCCCACATGTTGTAGAATACAAACCGTACACCTGTAGTTTGTAAAATTATCTTCATTATAGTTGCTGGGCGATGCATACAAACATATTTGACAGCTTTTTTAAAATGCATATTTAGCTTCTACTCTCTATCTACTTTTCTGGTAGATTTTAGCATGATGATGAAAAACGGATTTTGTATTGGTTGCCATACTCCCAAATAAGTATATAGAAATGCAGGAAATGAGATGCAAATTGCACCTTGTTTCCTGGGGGAGGACCCCCAAGTCTCAAACCAAAGTTACGCCCTTGGACAAGCGTCGCTCTGCTGCACTAGCACACCTCTGCTGACCTCTGCAGCTAGCTGCTGGGCGATGCTACAAGTGATAAGCTATAACTATCGTTACAACGCTCACGCTAGCTTTGACAACACCGAAGGCCTACAATAGATGGGATGTCCCTGCTGCTCCCTTGTCCCAAGTATCCCTACAACTCCAATCAGCAACAGGTGGGTAAAGTAACTGAAAGTGTAACCTCAACGTTACAGTCTGACACGGGGCTGGACTATGTAGGGGCATCAGAGCAACAACGTTAACAGCAGACAGGATACGCCACGTGCTAAACGTCCATTTCAGAGATAATTGGTGGTGAGCGTGAGCTAGCAGCTAAGGGAGAGTTAATACCGGGTTGTGCACACTTTTACTGATATCTGTCAGTAAGATGGCTTCCTTCACAATTTACTGCGGTAACTTTACCAACAACAAACGTATGCATTGTAACGTTGCTGCAAAATTGTGTAAAAAAAAAAAAAGGTGTAATTCAATCAAAAATATTATTTTAGACATTATTATTGCAACATGCTTTTCAAAGTTCAAGCAAAAGTTTTTGTGACTACCTTGCACAATGTTGTGCTGTTTTAAGGTGGGGTTGCTAAAGTAATTTAGTAATCATGTAACGTAAAACTACTAAAGCGCAAGCTATCCATTGCCTTTATGTACACTTAGATTGTAATTAGGCCTACAACATTATTTTTAAATGTATTCATTCCACAAAGTCAGAATTGTACTAAGTAAGTTAAATGTACATGCTTCTTTACAATGGTTCTACTTTTTTCAAGGGTAAATACTGATATGTTGTTGGTCTGCACACCATCCTGTCTGATTAAAAGCCTCCATGTTCCGTGAGGCGATTGTCTTCACTTTTTCTTGGCT
>NW_022280036.1:9169670-9176916 GCF_004355925.1 Anarrhichthys ocellatus
TCTCTCTCTCTCTCTCTCTCTCTCTCTCTCTCTCTCTCTCTCTCTCTGTGGGATCACTCTAACCCAATCCCAAATATATTACTTGCTCCTCACTGAGATAAGGCATACTGCGGGATGTTGGTGTATCCATATGAATTAAATGGACGACAGCTCTATCAAGATCGCCCAGCAGATCAAGGCCACTCTGCAAGAGGATATGATGCAGCCACACAGGTTTTTTTCCCCCCATACAGCCTCCCCTGTACCCCTCCCTGCTTTATCACCAGCCACCCACACTGAAGGAAATAAACACACCCACCTGTATACACATGATCATCTGCAGTAGTTTTTTTAGCAGGAACCAGCCATGGTTTACTCTGATTTTACACCCTAACACTGTGCTTGAAGCCAAGTCAATCTGAACCAATTCACCACTGACCTCTTGAAGCAGGTCGGGTCAGATTACAGCTGACCAAGATGCTTAAACACGGAGAACAAATCTCTTGAACTGATTTGATTTGAGGGTTATTTTAGAAACAAGTATGCATTCTTTTGTTTTGATTTAGCTTGAATTATACGGTTCTTTAAAAAAAAACATTTTTAATAAATTGTATAATGATGTATTACTGTTTAGATTAGTGCTCTGGGCACTAACCAAGTGGCCAGTGCAGATCAGAGTGCTTATCATGTGTAGACAGCCTCCGACCCACACAGTCAGAAATGCCCATAAGCACACTGAAATTCACTGTCTGAATTTCAGTTTGAGGGTTTGTGGCTTAGTTTATGGTGTTTTAAGAGAAACTTGTGAGAAACTTAAGTGTTGCAGGTAAAGGGGACACGCCAAGACTTACATCTTGGAGTAAGCACCTCTTGGTTGGTCCCAGCACATTATAAAAAACATGTATAGAATAAAGGCTGAAGAGGATTTAGTTGCGTTATTAAAGCCATTTATTGCAGAGGATTCAGCTTCTCCTGACAGTGAGGAGTTCCACAGATAGTTTGACAATATTGCTGCTATTGACATTTCAATAGGATACTTTGGTATAATTCATTCATGTGTTTTTTCTCAGTTTTGCTTCTGTTATATTATTTGTTTTTGTCTTGATGTTCAAATGTGTGGGATGTTAATATAAACTTTTGTTTGTATTGGTATCAGTGATACCGTGACACTCACTCAGTGACCAGAAAAGATGAAACATCCTGGAGGAGTTCCGGATGGTCTGCCAAGAAGGCCTTTTGCATGTTGACCATTATGCAACAACCACATGGATGATCTGCAACATTGACGCTTCACAGGTGACCTCACGCTAAACCAAGACAAAAATTGATGAGAAATCAAACTTAGTTCAGAAACACAGAAATTTTAACACAGTGAGAAAATACAGATTCTTTGTTGTTTATAGTAATAGGAGAGAAGATGAAACTTTCATGGCCTGGTGGGGAAATGTATTGTTAAACCTGCTAAGAGCAACAAAAAAAAAAAAAAAAAAGATTGGGTGTAAATATAAAAATGTAAATTAACAATGAAGCGAAAGGGTTTGATATTAACGTGTTCATATTTGTTTTACCAACGCATCATATTGCAGCATTAAGAAAATGTAGTGATAGTAAACATACTCCAAAATATGTAAAAAGGGAAGTTTTGCGACATTCTTTTCATTTTCAAGAATACATTTTATACATAATTTTATATTATTAAGATTACATCTATTGAACCAACGTGACCAAGGATGTTTAATTAAGCTTACAATGAGGTCGGAAGTAAAGACGGTGCTGGTATGTAAAGTAGGTGGAGGTAGCAACGGAAGCTATGTGAGCGTTATTGTTGCTGTGCTTGGCCACTGTGCTGTTCAAAGTGAATGTGACACAGTTTTAGTTGCAGAGTGGTTATTTTGCCAGTGTGACTGTGGCCGCTTTGTTTCTGGGGTATTGCGGCCTGCCTTCATGGGGTACGAGCAAGGAAGGAAATGCTGCCTTTCAGACGTGAAATTGTATTAACCTAACGCACGGTTACTAAAAGGGAGTGTGTCTTGAAAGCATGACAGTTCCATCAGTGTTGTTTCAGGAATTAGCATTTCAACATCAAAAAGCTTTTTGCCATTAAGGAGAAATTATTAAATATTTTAGCTGCAAGGAAAATGTTCCTTTTACCAAGTGCTTATCTGGAAAAAAAAACTAGAAATATTAAATATTAGTGATGGCATAAAAAGTAATTTCATTTTCCTGTGGGTGCTCTTAGTCACTCTACATTTATTACTAATTCATTTTTTTCTCAACATCTCACAATATGATGTTTTACCATAATCATCTCCACGAGAGAACAACGAAAGGATGAGCAGATCTCTAGTCTTCCTCAGTCTGCGTATGATATCGGTGGCTTTAGGATTTGGTGTTGTGCTCATTATGACCTCAAGCGGGTGGCTGCCTTCTCTTATTTTACTATTTCCTTTCACTGGTTAGTGATTTTGAGTAATTTGTCACAGAGTTGCTTGGAATGGTCCTTTATCCTCATGGTGTCGTTTGTGGCAAAATATTGATTCCCCTACACTTTGGCCTTACAAATACAATTATGTTAACCTAAAATCAATTGCCACACATTGATTACTGGCAGGCGATCTTCATTCAACTTATCAACTTAAGCAGTTTGATAACAGTTGGTTGCATCAGTGATTAGTTAGGTGTAACAGTAATAGGGCTTGACCTTAATATTTGACTATTAGTTTATTCGTTTGTTGGGTATGGATTTAGTGTGATATTTTTTATTTTTTATTTTTTTTTTCTATTTTTTTAGCCCCTCAGGATAACAAACATGCATACATCACACCAAGCTTATTGGAAAACGGCTTCTTATTCAATAACAAATAACAACATAAACAACAATACTGTAGAAAAACAGAATCCTTCAGAATGTCTTTAAACTGAAAGACACATATTGCAGCGCTCCGCCGTCCTTCACTGCCAAGAGCACAGGATTGTCTGGAGAGACCTTCCCGGGTCGGAGAGCTGGTTCCTAATGCCCGTAGACAGCAGCCTTTGAATGTTGCCGTTTAGGTGGGGAGGGCCCGCAAACGTGACTTTGAGGTACGTCTACCCTTTTGCACACACAGAGGGATGTGTAGAGGAGACGCTGAGCGCAGACAGAGAAAGCAACGAGAAACAGCACTCGTGGACTCATCATGACACTATTTGTTAGAACGGGTCTTGAGTGTGTGTGACAGAGCAAATGTGCTGCTCTAGAGGTGAAAGATACGAGCTTGGCAGCATTTCTATTGCCATACAATGGTTCACAACATGGCAACGGCAAGCAGGTGGCTCACAGCTAACGGTGACAACAGTGCTCCAACAATCAATGTTTAGATATTCAACAACACACCTTATATTGGAAGTTCATGGTAATCATAAAATTGGAAGTCATGTACACAAGGTTTAGACATATCATGCTTCATTAACACTTCTTACCAGTTTACCAATGGGTGGTGAATAGTGCCATTTCTTCTTTAGATGCATTTGATCTAGCAGGATGCCTGAAATCTTTGCACCCACACAAAAGGTAAATAGTTAGCACTTACATTGTGTGTGTTTTTGTGTGTGTGTGTGTGTATTTGTGCGCACTGCCACTTGGAGGAGATGGAATGGATGAGTGAGAGATGGCTAAGATGAGAAGCTGTCTGTTTGTGGCCAGAGGATGTGGTAGACTGCTTGTGTTGGGTGTTACTTGATCTCATGTTAATGTGCTGCTGTGTGTGTGTGTGTGTGGGAGGGAGTGGGTAGAAAGAGGCAGAGGGGAAGATGGGCAGATAATCCCGTCTGCCTGATGAGATTGAATGCTGGGATTGATTGATCGCCTAATCATAGGAGGAAATGGGCCTGAAAATGAATGGGACTCTGCCCTTGGCTTGCCGTGGAGCTGGGTGGTTGGGTTGGAGGGGATGTTAGCTGCAGAAAGACATGGCCTTAATGTGCATAGGACCTGATTTCATTTGTGTCTGATATACAGTTATATGATCCTGGCTAAATGATCAAATAAAAAAGGAAGAGGGGGGAACAGCGAAGGGATGTAAATCAAGCTTTATTGCTGGAATATTACTTTTTCATCTCATCTGAAATGGATGCTTTGAGAAAAGAGCATGAATAAAAATTCATCATGAATTTAGAACTGATGAAACTTTGTGTAGTTATAGATATCCACTATCCTGGTTCTAGCTGATTGTCTAGTAATAGGTATTATATGTGCCATTATTTGGAGTATTTTTACCTTGACCAGAAGATTCGTTTGGTCAAATTGTTCACAGCTGCGTTGTTGGATTTAAAACGGTCTAACAGATAATAATATGCTCCTGCTGTTCTCAAATGATGGCAGGTCTACTTAAAAAACAATTGGCGATAGTGTACTCTTGTGTCACTAACTACTTATATGCACTATCCCATCTTGCGGGCACAAAGAGGACTCCCACCAGTATATCAGAAGGGGGAAATTAGCTCTGTGTTTGAGGTTGCTTTTTATGTAGGGTCCACAGTTCAGAGTGAATGCTGCCTGAACATATCAGCCTGTACAATGATTGAAGTGGTGGACTCAGCCTGGCATCAAGGCAGAATCAAACCAATAGGTTTGCCTAGGTGTTTAAGTTAGGTGTGCCAACTGTCACTTTGAGTTTGTCTCTATTTCTACAACACTAAAAGATTCTTTGAAAAGCAAATGCCTCTCAGACTTGGAGCATTTACCACAAATGTCTGCTTCATTGTTGACGGAGCAGCAATCATTTTTATGACACTAAATTTAACTTCAGATAAGACAATCCTGTGCAGGGATTAGCACCAGAGCATTATCATTGTGTGAAAGATGTGGTACTTAGTTACAGGCAGCTCTTAACATTAATATAGCTATAAATGTTTTCATTATTTTGTGAAGCCTAATTACCTTGTGTGCATCTTTTAGTTATTTATTAAAGCTGGCGTAGGCAGCTTTGAAGAAATTAGCAAGAATGAGCTGTATTTTAAAAGTATCTAACCAAAAAAGAAATCCCAGCCCCTGCCTTCAGGCCTTGCTCAAAAGCCACTCCCCCAAAACGCTTGAAAGCGCACTGCCTGACTAACGCTGGGGGACAAATCCCCGAGAGAGCGATGGGGAGAGGAGCGCAGCGCATTGTTGTCATCGCTAACCGTATCGTGAACCGTAACCAACAACCTCGTGTCTCATTCACATAAAATGGCTTCATTGATTGCTGCTGGGATGTCACGAGAATTTCAATAGAAATAGCAAAAACTGCTTTTAAAATAAATTGCCTACGTCACTGACGTCCTTCGTCGCATCATAATTTTGTAGTTTAGTGAAGACTGATTGTCTGAGCACCGTGGTTGCCTTTCCTAAATCCTTATGAATTTTCCTTCACATCTTTCCCTGACGTAATGGCGTTTTCCATCGAGGTCCAGGAAAAGTGGTTAGGAATAGACTTTAGGAGGTTAATCTTTTGACTTTTCCACCATAGCCTTAGACTACATACAGACAGCTTTTTTAGCTTGTTTGTAAGAAGCTATTAGCCAAACTAGCGAGCCGTGATTGTGTAAACACAGCAGCAGTGGATGAGCCACTGCGGACAGAGTAGATTGAAATAGACTTTCTGTTCTGTTGTTTACATGTTCACGCATGTTGAACAGGCATATTGATAAAGCATTGTAATTTTACTCTGGAAGGTTTTAATAAAAATCACATCTCGTTGTCAAGCTATTGGGGTATTGTTATAGTCTTGAAAGGAGAAATAATACAACAGAGATAAGAAGACAGCAGAAATGTGAAGAAAAGTGTTTCATGCCTGAAGCTCACTAGCAGAGCAGTTTGACTGATGATCTTCATGTATCCCAAATCTGTGCACCACATTGCCCCTGTCAGTTAGAATAATTTCGTTTTTACCACTTGGGGGCAGTAGAACAAACTGACCACACAATTTGATTTGGCTCCTGTTAGCTCTGTTTTGGTCTGCACCAGCTCCTGAGACAAATATCCCATCACTGAGTGTCAATATAGTCCTAACATGAAAACAGACAATCTAGCTTAATACTATCATATATATATATATATATATATATATATATATATACATACATACATACATACATACATACATACATATTATGTGTGTGTGTATTTAATGCTTTATTTTAATATATCTTAGCCAGGATCCATTAACCAAATGTTCATTTGTTGTGGGCCCCCCTCTCTGTCTCCCTCTAGTGTGCAGGCTACATTTGTTGGTTCCTGAGTAGAGGGTAGTTGTGATCCAGAGCTTGAAGCCTGAGAATGGGATGACAGAGGGGGAAATGAGCAGCCCATGCAAAGAAGTGGAGGCACTGTGGGTTAAATGATCAATGGCATTGATCAACCAGTCAATCCTGGAGTCTATATTCTTCTCTGTTTACACTCTCCCATTGCCACTGTGTTAAACTGAGCGTGCTCTAAACAGCCACCTTAGGGACCCTCTAAAAGCCGGCCTCACACCCGTCATTGATTGACATGTCGATTATCTGGGAAGCTGTTGACAGCACAGTTGTTAGCCATCTTAAACATTAATGATGATGGGGAGCCGTTGCCTCGAGTTACATTCCTGACGAAGAGAAAGAGACATTTATTTTTAACATAGTACCACTTTGAATAACGTGAAATACATCAAAAACTTTGACCAAAAAATAGCCAATAGTTATCCGTCACGTACTTGTACTAACGCTTTATAATACCTGAAGACAGTTTATGCCATCTCTTGTTGACTTGTCTGTGTTTTCTTTGGTCACCTATATAGGAGCACAACTGAAATATTGTAAATACACATTTTAGACTGTCTATGATATTAAAAATCAACAACTCAAAAGGGATTTTATCTTCCTTTTAAACTTATTAAGTTTGACCTCCTTATTATGAAATCCAAACCTCGTCAGTCTGCTCAGAAAAGAACACACACACACACAATTATGTCACTTGAAGGTACATCCCTACAATAGGACAATGCTAAAAGAATATAATTTATTATCTTGCTGAATTCAAGCCTTTTTTTAACCAGGACTTAAGTTGACTCATTTTTGGACTACGCATTTTTATGCATAAACAAAATGATTCCGACTGCTTTAAGAATCTTTGTTTATGTTGTGTCATCGTTCACATTATTAATTGGAGGTTTGGGAAATGTGGATGTCTATAGTCATCCACTTCTAAGTGTAATCAACACCACATCGTGTGTGTGTGTGTGTGTGTGTGTGTGTGTGTGTGTGTGTGTGTGTG
>NW_022280036.1:9177016-9179119 GCF_004355925.1 Anarrhichthys ocellatus
GTGTGTGTGTGTGTGTGTGTGTGTGTGTGTGTGTGTGTGTGTGTGTGAGAGAGTGAGTGAGAGATAATTGCGTTAAGTGTGCAGACTCTACATGCTCCCAGCATCAACCTCAAACCTGTTTCTTCTTTTATGCGTCATTTACTGCCTGTAAACAGTTTGTGTAAAGCAGTTTATAGATAATTTCTGCAAGTTCCTTGAGCTCTCCTAAATACGTGCTTAAGTTATACAAACTCTTCACTTTAATAGACACCCAGTAATGGGCTTACATTGGCCTGGCTGCAGGGTGCCTGTGAAAGTGGTTGCATCCCAGTAATGCTAATAATCAACTTTCTGCATGATGCCTTCAAACAGTGAACGTAGCAGCTTCAACCTGACATTACGTCTTTGTCTGGGTTTCCTTTTTTTTGGTCGTCACTCTTTACCTTAAGCTCCTTCTGCTGCTGCCAGCTTCCACGGACCTCTCTTGATTGGTCAGCGCATTACAAATTGTGCTGCCTCTTTACAAGATTGTCTTTAATCTTTTGCCTCTTCCATGTCACCTCGAAACGTGTGGAGGCTGATATGATAATGATGTGGACCTGTCCAGGGTATTAGAGTTAAGCTGGCTGATTAGGCTGCACATCGATTAGTCTATCACTCAGCACTGGCCAGGTCTGGGCATTTGGAGGGGAGGTGGGTTGGGTGGTGGGGGGAGGAAGATTGACAACCATTCTGAAGCAATGACCTGACTGAAAGTAAATCACAAACGTACACACACATAACACTTAAACACTTGGAGTAGGTACACAAACATCACTAACACTCATTTTCAGACAAATGTTGGTCGTGTTTTGGGGACTTTAACGACCTTGTACTATTAGGTAATGTGTACCTTCTTAAATCCCTCTGGTGGCAGAATCAAACTAAATTACTGAATGAATTACTAAATGATTCAAACTACACAAATGATCACACCGGGGAGGGCATCATCCTGCAGGCATTAACTCTTCAATTCAGCGTTGGAAATACACGAGGGCAAAGGGCAAAACTGCCCCGAAGAAATATAATTTTGCCCCTGATATCACTAGGAGAGGGGCAAAAAATGCCCCCGGACTTTCTAAACAAATAAATAAATGGAGCGCTTCTTCTGACTGCGAGACTGCGGTCAACTCAGCAGACACTTAAATTTTAGTATATGCAGAAATTCAAGGTAAACTCATTCAAACAGATCGGGAGCGAGCAAAGGACTTTGAAAGTTAACGGAAAGATTAATGTGAGACAACATCCGGTTTCTTCAGATGAACATCCGGTTTTCAGAATAAGATGACAACATAGTATGAATTATATTCACATTAAGTATAAAACATGCTACCTGCATCTCGTGAGTTAAAGGAAAAATACACCTAAATTGTGCATAACGTGTCTTTATTCTTTGATTTGAGGGTTGCTGGAAATGAATAATACCTGACTGACAGTCAAGATATTTTACTAAGCAAAAACTCTGAACTGAATTTGTACCTTCAAATGGCACATTTTTTAAATTTTTAAGGTGCTATAAAAATGTTTTTCTCAAAAATTCCACACAATGACTAATGCCTATGTTCAGGACAAAAATTGGTAATATCACAATATTTGAGGTGCTACAATACTTAATAATTGTTAATAGTTTAAAAAATGTAAAAATAACAATAAATAACCACAAAGAAATAAGAATAAATTGAATATGATTGTCTGATTTATGTTTGTTTTTTGTTAAAAAAAATCTAAGAAAACACTTTGAATCTGTAGACTACTGCCTAATAGTCTTATTATGCTCATATACTGTAAGCCAAAATATAAAGTATATTTATTATTTTGAACAAAGGTTAAATGTTATTTCACAAGTTTCAAAAAGTGCCCCCAATTTTTTGAAAATGCCCCTGGATTTCAGTCAGTGGGGGCAAAAATTGCCCCCCAAAAAATATGTAATAAGGTTGGCAGACCTGTATCACGTACATGTAACCTATGTGGAACAGGTTAATGTGGATAAAAGGATGGTGGAAAAATGGAAAGAGCCATTTGGGGAAAGGAAGGGTTGGAGGGAGAGAGAGAGAGAGAGAGAGAGAGAGAGAGAGAGAGAGAGAG
>NW_022280036.1:9179219-9258111 GCF_004355925.1 Anarrhichthys ocellatus
GAGAGAGGCCAAGTAAAAGTGAAGGCGAGAGAGGCCAAGTAAAAGTGAAGGCGAGAGAGGCCAAGTAAAAGTGAAGGCGAGAGAGACGAGCAAGCCAAAGTGAAGGCGAGAGAGACGAGCAAGCCAAAGTGAAGACAATCGCCTCTCCGGAACATGGAGGCTTTTAATCCCAGAACAAAGTCATTATGGTTCACAGCTACAGAAGAGGCCAATTAAAAGCAGAGTGTAGGCATACGTCTGGAGAAAGGCATCATGCAGGAACCATAGCCTTTTATCGAACCGATAGGAGACCTCTCTTATGAAGTCTGGGAATCAGAAGGCCAGTCAGCAAGGTGTCTTAAAAAGTATTAAAAGTAGATAAATCAATTTGGAGTAAATTAAGGCCCTTAAAAAGTTTTAAACACTATTTTCTGAGGTAGTTCATTTTGTTTTCAATATGTATATTTGTCCAAAGAGGTTGTGTGCTAAAGTTTGTGTGAATTGAATCCTTGTGTCGGCCTGTAGTAGACTTCTGTGTAGTTTATATATGGAATCTGCTAGATATGACGACGACAGTTAGCGTGCTTGCTGACCCACTGACTGCTGCTTGATATTATTACGCGAAGCTCGTTTTATGCCCCCATGCTACCTAGCTAATGGGGAAATGCAAGTTTTCGGACGAATGGTTGGAGGACAAGGAGTTTGAACCATGGCAGAGGCCCTTCTCTGGAAATCCCCGTCAGGCGTAACGTTACTGCTCTGTGTGTCGGGAGGCGATAGGTGAGGCCTCTATGGGGATCAACGCTGTCAGGTGTTGTGCCGAGTTCTGTTTGCCCACCGAGAAGTGCACATAGCCAAAGCAAAAACTACCAGACGTAATGATTTCTCCGCCCAAAGTACTGTTTAACAGTGATATAATCTTCTTTGTGGGGTTCATCAATGATGTGATCATTTAGAGCATCATAATTTAGCAGTTGATTTTGTAGCTGCTGAGACTTGCATCCACTCTAATTTAACCGTAAGTCCTAGGAGTCGAATGGCTTCAACAGTACATATTTTGGGCCACTTTTGCTTGTCAGTTTGCATTTCACGCATTTTACACTCACCTGGACTGAGACGAGAGGGCACGCTTTTCACGGCAAAAAAACACCTCTGCCAAATACTGCAGCCGGCCCTGAACTTTGTTCCTGGAGACCAAAGAGTCAAATAGTTTTACCAGCGCATGTTTTAGGTTGCTTTGGCTCAACAGTGTGAATTCCATATATGTAACACACTTACCTGGTCTGAGAAAGGAGACGATGCAATTCTTGAAGTGTCAATGAGGTCTTAAAATGTATTGCAGAGGGTCTTAAGAACAGTCTCAGAAGGTAATGAATAGAACTATTAACAAGTCATCAAGACATGTCTTGGAGATGTTTTTACTTCAAATTATTTATGTTCCCTCAGAAAAAGGCCCATGGTGAATAGAAGAGGGATATCTTCGATTGGCCAGAACCCAATGAATATTATATGGTGTTTCGTCAAACACCTTTGACGGTGTTAATATCCAATACAAGACTTTATATTGAATATAATATTCAAACAAATATCAAAAACTGCTAAAAAACAAAGCAAGGTAAGTTTATTTATAGCACATTTCAGCAACAAGGCAATTCAAAGCGCTTAACATAAACCATCAAAAACGTGAAAAAAGTTCAAAAGAAACGCATTATAAAAGGACATTTAAATACAATTTAAAAACAGTCATTTAAGTAAAAATAACAACAAGCTTAAATAGAGTCGGACTGGTATAAAACACAAGAATAGAAGTTACAGTGCAGTGTAAGAAATGTTTTAATAAAAGGCAAGTAGGAAAAAAGGAAAGTCTTCAGCCTTGCAGTTTTCTGCGATTTTGTTCTCGATATATGGCACATAAAAACTGTACGCTGTTTGTCTATGTTTAGTCTTGACCCTGGGGACAGAAAGCAGACCTGTCCCAGAAGACCCGAGAGGTCTGGATGGTTCATATTATAGGAGATTATCAGAAATGTATTTTGGCCCTAAACCATTCAGTGCTTTATAAACCAACAGTAGTATTTTAATATTAAAACGTAATACAATGAAAGAACACAGGTGGACCGAACTAAGAAATATGTATTTTATTTAGTTGTAGTTTAAAACAATGTGAACATTCATCTCCCATAATTGGCTGTTACCCCATTCCTCTTGCAAATACACTGTGTACTGTATCTTACAAATACAACTACACACTGTATAGAAATCCTCAACTATCCCTCACAAAGCTCCATTTTACTCCAATTAGCTGCTAAATCTATGCGTGTGGTGATTTAATGCAGGGATTGAGTGAAGGGCAAGGACTTGATCTAGACTTCCTTGTTTACTGAAATAATTGATATTATCAGCATCTTGGTGATTAATGGGATTACTGAAGAACACCAGGGTTCAGAAGCTTTGTCTGAATTTAAAGCTCAAGAATCATATTATGTTTTTCCCTGGAGTCAACTAATTGGTGTGTTGAGTTAGGCTTGCTGTGAGACTAGAGAGAGATGGGGAAACGTAAGAAGTGAGAATCTACTAGCAAAGTAACATTTCACTCCTGTGGTTCCTTTTAAAATTTCCATTTCGAGTGGTATACAAATGATGGTCATCGTGTGAGTATATTTTAATTTTCATTGTGCACAGCAACACAGGATAACAGCAACGCAGCATATGAACTTATTGAACAAACTGAGTCCTGTCTTAAAATAACCTACCTAAGAAACTGCAATAGAAATAGAGAAGGTTGACGGAAACGGGGGCAGCTCAAAAAAAGCTGGAGCCACAAGAACATAACACATTAAAATAGACATTCCCGGTCACCCTACACGGTGGAATGTTTGCTAAAAACTATTGACTAAGTGGAAAATTCTGCTTTGGGCACAGCCCTCGTAGATGGATAAAAAATGTTATACTAAGAAACCAGTACTTTTTTTTAAAAGACTTGGGCTATTTCGTTGCTGTAATGCAGTACATACAATACATTTACATCTCTCTATGTATTGTTTAAAAATGCCATTAAATTCCATTTAAATGATCCAATTATTTGATTAATCATTGGGAATGATTGGTTGAATTCTACAGCAAACTTCCCCAGTCTTCAGACTTTATACATTCGAATATACTGTACAATACATACACTTTCTCTGAATGAAAGACTTCTGGCTGACGGGAGAACAGGTTGTAAGAGTGAATGAATAGATAAAAAGTGTGTGTAAATTGCACCGGGTTCAGAGGACCACCATGGGAGAGGCAGTATGCGGGTGGATGAGATATGCCAGCCGTCTTTCTCAACTAGCAGAGCCTCCTGAGAACTATTAACAATGAAACAACATGCTGGTTTGTCAGGATTCACATATCATGAAAATGGCTTTTTAGGTGATGTTACAGACCTTTCACCTCTATGCTCAGTTCACACTAGTGCAGGAGTTTGTGAAAGGCACAGTGGGAGCACTCTTTGCCCTCGTGGAGAGCTTTTTAGTTACTGGTGTTTGGTGTGCAGAGTGCAGTATGTGTGGAGCTGTGGAGACGATCTGTTAGAAGTTCTGCCACAGCCAGAGTGGCACTTCAATGCCCAGCTTGCTGACTTGCAGCACTGAGCTGGCTGGATTTTCTTTTTTTTTTCCTGTGATGGACTTGTTTAGAATCTTAACATTCAGTATTAGTTCAGGGTTTGGTGTTGCACCTGTCTGGTCTTTTTTTTTTTTTGTCACAATGTCAGAATATATGAAATATTCTCAACAGCATTGCAAGTTAGAGACCGAGGAACGGCTGAAACAGCTAAATAATTTATACGAGGACATAGAATGGTAGAGTTGAGAATGTTTTTACTTTATTTCAGAATACAACAGGTACCACTGTGTCCATATCATACCAGCCTTTCTCCGGGAACTTAACCATCATCCACTGCCTGCCTGCCATTACTTGCAATGCTGATTGATAGCCCTGTCTCTAACCCCCTCCATCCCTCACTGCAACTGAGGTTTGTTGTCTCTTTATTTCTGTCCTCTTTTGGTTCCGTTTCCTCTTTTGCTCAGCTTCTATCGCTTTCTTTGTGTCTCTGTAGACTATGAGCTGATATCATCCTTTTGAAAAGGTAATGATCCCACTGTGTTGAGATTATGTATGTGCGCTGCACAGTGTAATGGCCTGGCTTTTTATTACCTGCCACATGCTAATCCCACAACTGAAGGAATGAGATGACACCTGCAGGGAGCTGTGTGCGAGCTGCAGCCTCACATGAAACAATGGCCATTAAAAATGATCAAAGAAATTACTGCACACGGCTGCACAACACTGCTCTCACGCCTGGCTAGGTGCACATCCCTCTGCCCTAACACGCACAGGCAAGCATACACATGCACACACATACACATGCATATACTCGTACTAATTAGTGTCTTTTTCTGATGGATATTTTCCAACTGATCCTCTGTGGAAATGTCCTGCGCATAGTTGCCTTAGGCTCTCTGCAGATGATGCACCAATACTTGCAGATAGGAAGTGGAGGACATGCGTGAGCTCAAACTGATGTTCTCCATACCCCTACAACAAATTATTCATGGACGCATTACCTCAAGTGTTCTCCTGCTGAATTTTAATTCGACCTTTTCTTCAGGAGTCGTCTGCTATATTAAGAAATTATCTCAAAGTTTATTCATTGCATTTCACTTTACATATTTGCCGTTTTAATGACAAAAGGGGGATTGCTCTTGAGGAATGCAAACATCCGAAGAATTTAGAATCCCAGTCTGCTTGAAAACACATTTTAACAATTAGCACAGCGGTAAACATTTGCAGCAGAATCATGGTTGAGTTCATTTCCTCTTATCAGGCTTTCTAATACCTACCGCTGCAACACTGCATCCAGCTATGCTGAACTGTCTGGACTGTATTTCCTCCTTCTTTTCATGTCGCTGTTCACTACCCCCCGTGTCCCGTGTTTATGTATGTTCTTTCTCTCAATTGTGCATCCGTCTGTCTCTGCCCTCCTCACCAGGTGCAGCACCTTCGCTGCCTGTCCTTCCTGGGAGGTGACACAGTGTGAGCCAGGCGGCTGCTCTTATCAGTTGGCCCTCTGTGCTGGCTAGCAGATGACATTTTTCTGAGGTCAGTCCACTGCCCCTCCGTAACGTATTCACTCTTTGAGCTGAGACACACTAATAAATGCAATTTATTTCCCATAGAGCCTGGAATAATAAGTCTGTCACTTGGTCTGAAATGGCATCCACTTCTTAATGTGCTATTAAAATCAACACGTGCAGACATTACAGGAGGGGTCTCGTTTATGGCAAAGGGAGTACGGAATTTGAGAAAGCACCTGAAGACGTGCGTAAATAACCAAATTCTCATTGTACCTGTAAATGGTTATTTGCCATATGTTATATTATTTCTGCGTTGAACATAGGCTCGCCAACGCGGAGAGTGTGGTTCTCACAGGGCACCATTTTACTAAAAGATTCCTTATTTCACTTCTCCTCCTTTCTCCCTTAGCCCCCGACGCCCCCCCGTTTCTCTCCCTCAGCGGTCCATTTTAGAACCATGCGGCTGCATGGTTTGTGGGTAATTTCACTGCCTTTTCATGTGTCGGAGTGTGAGGAATCCTCCTCCATTAGGTAGTGTCATCTTGTGATGTATGATGTATGCACAGAAAGGCAATCTGATGTTTATTCATGACTTTCAAGGCAATGCCTCAGCTAAGCCCTCTGATTTCCTTTTAAGGAACAAAACTACGTGAGATTGAGAGTTCAATTTAAAGGCACACAGACCATCCTGCAGCACTTCTTCTATGTTTCTCTTCCCCTCTCTCTCTCCCCCTCTAACACACATACTCTCTCTCATCTCTCGCCCACCACTCTTTTTTTTTTCTAATCTCTTTTAAATTCTCCCCCGATATTTTTTCTGTCAGATTTAATTTATTTGACCCTTAGAAGAAAGATCACATGCAGTTATTTCCTTCTGATTTTGTCTGGCCGTCTCCCCTTCTTGCCTCTGTACTTAACTAAGGACTTTGATGAAAAGATGAATTTAGATAGTTTCTTTATAGTAGGCATGGCACGTTAATGAGACACCACCACTGCAAGACTAAAATGCCCTGGTCTCTCTCTCTCACACACACACACACACACACCCACACACACACAATATCCATTAATATATTGTGTATGTGTAACCCAGCTACGGCATGGTTGACCTCTGCCTACAGTACTTGTCCACCACACTTGTTCACTTGCATTGTTGTTGACGCAAACAATCAGGTGTTGGAGGGAATCTCCAGTAATCCGTAATCGTCACAACTGCAAACCAACAGCTTGTTTTCAATTTTGACTCTACATCCAGTGCGTTATAAAGTAACCATAATTCAAAAAGCTTGTCCCTATTTGTCTTGTAAATTGTTTTTTAATGGTAATAAAGCCACATCTATCCATCATACTAGCACAAGTCCATGCAGGCCTTTGATGGGACTCCTCCTATGAACAAATGGTATCTATTAATATTCTCAATGACCAACCTTCCAACTGCACATGCATCATAATGTAAGAGGGACCGTATGTTGGAGTAGCCTTTAGCATGAACATTTATGATAGCTAGACATGCAGTGTAGGTAGGTGTGTGTGTTTGCATGTTGTTAGGCTGAAATACCGTTAAGGCTGCAGACTGTTGTGCCACTTGTATACCTGCTGCCTGCATGTTTTGAATAAATTGACACCTAGATGCCCGGTATCAGGACTCCACATACAGAGAGTGATAGCGTGCAAAATGTAAACCAGGAAAACTCTAGTACTTAGACCTGTTTACTTGGCTTTGCATGAGCCATGGACAGGTCCCTCCTCCATCATCCCATGTTTGATTTGAATGGCTAAAGTGCAGTGCGATCCAGTTATAGTTTGGGGGATGCATTGGGGAGCATGAGTGAGGCAGATGACTGCATTTTGTATTTAGGATTTGTTATACTGTGCTTGTAACCATATGCTCTCGTCCTTGAGTTGCGCATATTCTAACCGTATATGGTAAATAATGCAAATGTTGCAACCTCTGCAAATGCCAGAGAAAATGGGTTCGACAGGAGGGAGAGGGCAAGGGAGCGAAGGAGAAGAGAGGGGAGAATGAGAGAGCAACAGCTAGCATAACTAACTGATTGTTGTGCTGTCAAATTGATTTGCATGAAAAAAGCCGGCCTAATTGCAACACTTAGCTGCAACACACTGATAATACAGAGCAGGATTACAAAAGGACATGGAGGAGCTTTTATTAAGAAGGATTTTCTGCGTGTCTGAGAGATGCACCACCACCTTCTGTTTCTGTGGCGGCCATTCAAAGCAGTGTGTGCCTCACCTTGTCCTGTCTGACATGACATATCCATCATGCTGATGCATAAACATTGCTGTCTCAGCATTCACTAACATATAGATCATTCCTACTTTTCATACTTACCATTTGAACCTAAACGGTTTGTAATTAAAAAATCCTTCAAAAGAGGCAAGTCCCTTTGACAAAAGTGCACAAACATTCCCTGAAAGAATGAAATACCCCCGAAGAGACGGATGCTGGCTTTTGCCATAGAGGTTTATAAAGTAGTGCAATAAAGAGTACAATCAAAACGGCTATCTCAAAGGTCTGATTTCATAGGATGTTGTCACACAGAATATACTCAAAACATGGTTAAACTGTTAAACCTAGAATAAATAAATTAAATGAATATTATATCTCGTTAGTGCATACAGTTCAAAATGTAAACACAACACTAAAATGATATCAGTTCGACAAAAGGATTTTAATATCAACAAAAGAGATCTCCATGCCAATATTGTATTATATATATATTTTATTTTTATTTTGTATTCCTTTCTTTTTTTCCATACTTCCGAACAAAATTTAAATTTGATTCTGGGCAAAATGTCACATTAACTGACAGTGATATTTTTTGGTAGAAAAGAACAAAAGATAGGCCTGCCGTCTGAGAGAGTATTAAACGTTACCTGTCTTTGAAAGGGTAAGGGTGTGGAGAAGCACAAAGTTGAGGGTGGTGGTTTAGCACAGAGCTTCCTGATGCTGCCAAAGGCAGTCCTTCCCTTTCCTTTCTTTAATAATAAATGATGGATGTTTCAAATTACAAAAGAGTGCTGGGAAAATCCAATATAGTCCTGGGCATTGTAGGGAGGGTATACAGAGGAGTTCTGTATCAAATGCCCTTGTTTTGCTTTAATATTTGCAGTAGGGCCTGTATTGAATGATGTAATGTGCCAGGCGATAATGGGTCTTATGTGTTTTTAACAAATCATCTAGTTCCTACCAGTAAATGCATCTTGCGAGGAGTTGTTGGTGGTCTTTCCTCACCAGACATTGATTTAGACCCTATTCATAATGTGTGTTTTTTGCATCAGATGGATTGTTTATTCGTTTGTGTTTTGCACACGTGCGAATAGAGAAAGGAGCAGTAATACATTTCAATTGCCCATTAGGGCCTCCTATTGCTGTTATTTGTATATTGCAGTATGCCTCGCAAAAGAAAATGTTTGTATCCTAAAAAAGGTTTGCTCATACAAGTGTAACTAGTTTGACTCAGCAAAACCTCTTAACAGCACAAAGTTGACCTAAATTGCTCGTTCCAACTTGATGAATTCCACATGTTCATGACGAGGTATTCATTAGAATAGTATTATCTATTGTACTGATATTATCTATTAATTTGTCATTAATATATACTATGTTTATTTTGGTTACTAGAAAACCTGTTGGGGATAGGGCTTTCAGTGATGTACTGTAAATCAGTGATGTACTACTGTACGCTCTTTCGCTGCCATAATGGAGGTCAGCAGCTCTTGAGAGCAACATAGAAGAGAACAGTATCAAATAGACTTTTAAAAAAGAGAAGCATGAGGTTTGGTTTATTTACTCATTGATTTATTAAACTATTTTAACATCTGAGCTTCAAGTTCACGAAAAATACGAATTTTTTCCCCCAATATCGGCATACATTATATCACAAATCGTATTCCACATAACTGGATTGGTCAAAGGGTTTTGTAAACATTTGAAATACGAAACGAGCTGAAGACGCCTGTAACTTCCATTGCTCTTTCAAATGGTTTTGCAACGTTCTGTGGGATTTTTAGGAAGGCACTGAAAAATTCCGTTTTTATTCTGTACAAACAACACTGTTGTATGGCACTTTACTTTTAACTAGAATACTACTTCCACACTAATATGTGAATATTTTTCGGATACCTCAGGCCTGATTTGTAGCAATTATTTGTGTCCAGCCAGTTCTACAAAGTGCCTCAATGATCGTGTGCAACTGAAAAGCATGTGTTTTCTTTGAAGATTTATTTTTATTTTTCATTGTGCATTAAAATTCAGTGTAACTGTTTTGATTCAGTCATGGTTTAGGATGATTTTGAAGGTTTAAGAGGATGTCATTGATGTGCTCAGTGCTTCCAACACTAGGAAGTGGCATTCCTCCAAGTTTATCTTCTGCTTCTTTTAAAGATCTAAATCTTAAATTATGTGATTGACATTATTCATGGTCAGTTGACATCATACTTAATAAGAGGTGTTAAAAGGTATACGTCCTACTTGTTCTGTTTTAATAAAATATATCATGTAAGTATATTTATATTCAAACACAACTACTCAAAGTAATCACAGTGTCAATGCTGTACATCAGAGAGAGCCATTTCTCCCCAACTAGCACACAGCTAGTTTATTTCAAGAGTGGTAAGATATATCTGTTTCCTCTTTTTTTTTTATCTCCGTTCCTTGTCTCTGTCCTCTGAATGTTTGTCTTGTTAATTTATGTCATTCTTTCCTCACCACAACTTCAATTACAGTAGATACTGGTACATATGTCTCTGTGGTTTTCCGGTCTGCATCCCTCGTATGTGCCACAATTTGTAATGCTCGTCTCTACTGCCCTTACCACAGTGTTTCTGTCTACCTTACAACTGTCTTTGCCACCCCACCACTTTACTCTGCCTGTCAGTGCGGGCAAATCCCCGATATGATTTCCACACCTCACCTTTATGCCAAAATCATCTTTTCAAGCAACAATGACTAAAGTGTATCCCAAACATGGCCCTTATCAATTTCAACCTTTCATTTGTTTAGCATTTTGCTTTTAAATGTAATTATATGAGAATATATGTTTCTACTTGACATATTCAGCATGCATTAAGGCTCTCCATAGAGTTATTCCACCAGTCAATCTCTCATCCCCTTAATACTTTTCTTTGGCAGTGCTATATTAAGAGCTTTTGTCCTTCGTTGTATGACAGTTCTTTGCAAAAGGTATGGTTAAATGCTGCTTACATGATCACTTGTGTCATATTCAAAGTGGCATAAAACTCACATTTGCAAAATGTATTTACAGTCTTCTGCTCTATAACCCAGACTTACAATTGGTTTAAGATTAAAATGATGCATGTCTTCTATGTAGCTAACTCGATGTAGTCCCATCTCACCTTCCTCCGACTCTTCAGTTTTAATTCTTCTACCCCACTCTCACCCTTGCATTGCCCATAATCACTTTCGCTGTAATCTGTTGTTCATATTTCTCCCCCTTTTTCCCCCTGTTTGATCCAGCACATCTTCTTCACTGTGGCTAGTGTGATGGTAGGCAGACGAGAGTATAAAGCTCTAACAAAGCCAACATTACCAAAGAGCTTTGGCCATGAGAAGTCTGGCTTTTTAATTTTTGCAGACATTGGCTAATATTCATGTACTTAATGAAACCTTTTCTCAGAGTCGTCACACAAGAAAAAGGCAAATCTATAAAAAAAGTAAAAAGCCTAAGAGGCTGTTAGCTCTAAAAGGCACATTTCCTCCTTTTGTTCTGGACATGATCGAGGTAATTGTCCAGATTTGCACTGAAAACACCGCTTAATGTCTTTGGCTGGTGGGAATAAAAATGAAAATGGGTCTCAAGGTCCTTTATTACATGCCTCTGCTGTCAGTCATTTTCAAACGAGGCCTTAATCACAGTATTTCTGTTCCCTCCGTGCTCCCTTTGGAACCTTTTAAGACTGGACAGATGTAGGGAGCAGGTGTTGGAAGCTGAAGTCCAACTCCTCTGACCAGCCAAGTAAACAGCCAGCAGTCTATAAACAGTCATTTTGTGAACTTACAGGAGCAGGATGTGTCATTGCGCTGTCATAGCTAGCAGAAATACGAGAAGATTATATTGTTTTTTCCCACATTTTGTTCTTTAATTATGTTTTGGAATAGACAGCTCCATGCAGAAATTGTTTGCTTCGTTTATATCAAGATGTTGCATCAATGAGTTGACTAATGCCTGCAGTACATTAACAGCTACAGATGCATGTCCTCTTGCTTTACAAATCCTTTTGTTTAAGTTGGCCCCTTTTTTTTTTGAACAGTTCTCATAACCTTAGCAGGTCGATTTGCCAAAAAGTCTTTAAGTAATGTCTTTTTTTAGTCCAATTAAGTCTGTCATTGCCCTTTAGCAGTAAAGTGTGGAGGTAGCAGATTTCTTTCCACAGCCAGCAGCGGTCATGTTCATGTGTGCTTGCCTAGCTCTATTCTTAAGAGTGCCTTTTGCCTTTTACTCATCACATACCCAGCCTCGGCTCCCTTTGAGTGGGTGGGACAAGGGAGATTTCAACCAGACAGGGTTTCTTCTGACAGTACTGTAAATTGTGAGTAATGTGTAATTTCAAGTGGTTCTCACTGTCTCAGGCTCGTAGTGTTTCAGCAGGACTTTAGCATTAGTTCAGACTGGCATATGGGACATGGAACATCCCGTTCTAGGTAGCACTGGAGATGAGCCGTCTATCCAACATGCTGAGCTCTGGGAGATCATCTTGGCAGCCATACTGCATCAGGATGACGCTAACAAAGTAGAGAGAGCCAGGGGAGTAATTGGAGCGAGCCAAGTAAAATCAGCATATCCTATTACAGACAGATTAATGGATAGAAGAAAACTGGGGTTATAAAGAGGTAGGAAAGGAAAGGTGGAGGGAGAAGCCACTAATCACAAAAAACACTTTACCGTGTATCTGTGTCATTTGGTTTATGCAATTTGCTTTTCCTAAATTGTCTTAATTAAAGATGCTGGAGATCTTTTTGGAGTATTATACAGTAAAATCTGCAACAATACACTTGACGTGTATGTCACGATTGTTTTAATTTAACGTATCGTATATCAAAGCATCCACTAAAACTATTAGTGTGTGTGGTGGGTGATAATATAGTCTGCATTACACAGCTGTGGTGTAAGAGTGGTGGTGTTAACTGTCTCCTGGCGTAATGAGAGAGTGAGCTGTCAGAGACACGCATGTAATGGCTCCCTTGCCAGCCGCCCAGTTCAGGCCCTGTGGGACTCGGCACAGACACACCATTTCTTTCACACTGTCTCCTCTCTGTCTTGTCCCCCCCCCTCACTTCCGTTCCCTCTCTCCTTTGTTAAACTCTGACCTGGACAGGGACCATGGCAGGCCTCTCATATCTTTTGTCTCCCTCCATTGCACCGATAGTAGATCGTACACATGCCAACAATCGCATACACACACATACTGTGCAGAATATCACTGAGCATACAGAATTCCGGAGGGGCATTTAGTGACTGAATCCCAATTGGATGGCCTACACTGTTCAGTATACCGTGGGTTTCTCCTGGGCAGCAAGTCTATCCTCACTGCAACGGCAAACAGGCAGCAGCTTCTCAATGGACCAGGCAAAATAGTCACACTCTGATGGTACATCTTTATCTCTCTGACAGCCCATAGTATGCTTTAACAACTGCTCTGTTAGTGTCTTTACAGTCAACTTCCTTCAAATGCAAGGTCCTCTTTCCATTGTAGTTTCACTGAAAAAAGAAGACTTTTACCGCTTTGACATTACATTGTGATATTGGTACTATACAGACATACAAATTAGCTACTAAATATTCCCTTGCTCGTTATATAGTGTTCTTGGCTGAAATGTATTGCTAATGTGCAGTGCCACAGTCGTACCTTTGGTCTCAAAGACAGGGTTTCACGAATTACGCATTCACTCTATGGCTGAGCTTCCTCCGTTCCCTCTTTCACACTCAATCTATAAGCATTCATCCCCGGAGGCTTGCCGTTATGACAGTTTTTTCATCAGCCATTACTGCTGGTGTTAATGGCATCCTCATTCTGACTTTAAAGATTGATTATTATATTGTGTAGGCTGATTGACAGCTGACCTTCACACCACTTTATCAAGAGCCGGCTAGATACAGTGGGTCACCTCGATTGCCTCAGTGACAGCATATTAATTCTAATCTAAAAGAATTACCAGGAACCAATTAATCTGGAGACCCCAGACAAGACAGTGGTTAAAGAGATAGTACTGCTTCACAGCTTGGCCAATATAGTCACTATATGCCCAGTGACATTCTGTATGTGTACGTGATTGTTGGCATGTGTGCGATTCACTTGGCCGAGGCAGTCCACGCACATAGGTGCATGGATTTCACCACAGGAGTGGTTCATTCCCTGTGTGATAAGCCAAAATGTGAGGTGTCAATGGCTGTGCAGGTTGGAGTAAGGCTGCACTGGCCCAGCGTGGTGTACAGCTGACTTATTAGTTTAAGAAAAGAGGCATTTAGCCTAAATGTATTGATATTGAGGAAACTTCTGCTAATATTTTATGATGGGGAATATTTGTCAATTAATTCTAAGGACTACTTCTATTAGTCATGTGGTTTTATGACAAAGGCATTGTTGTATTTTAGAAGAATGTTTCTCTGAAGATATGTACTGTATGTACCTAGCTGTATGAAACAAATTTAATGCACCTGCTTGAGCTCTGACAGACCCAGAAGTTTATATATTTAACACAACTTCTAGTGAAGACCCTGTTTTGGGTTCATTAATTACAACATTAAGTTAAAAAAAACATTAGAATATTTCTATTTATCGTTTAGTATAACCGTAAAAATTGTGGAAGTTTCCACAAATAGAAATGAATGTCTATTTGATTGTATGCATTGATGATAAAAGCAAAAGCAGCCATTTAATGATAGCGTTGATAGCATATGAACCATCCAGCTGACATATTTACCATTGTCAGTTTTCATCCCTGTTAATGGTAGTCGGGTCACTTAAGATTCTGTTTCCTTTTGAAATTGACCTCTGTAGATATGATTGATAATTAAACATTTTGACAGGAGCGTGAGGGAATAAAGACTGTACTGTTTGTTCAGACAGTAAGGCAGAGCAGCCCGGCAATATTATCTCACGCTGAGCTGCATAATAAAGAGGGCCCGCATGCATATTAATATCAGCACTCTGCATAATATCTACATCTTATGACAGGCTCAGAAATACACTGACACCTCACTGGTGCTGCTTAACCTTAACTATGCTCACAATGGTTATTTGCATCCACATTCCCTCATACAGGAGGCATCTCCCATAACCCTGGTCTCACGCACGTCAGCTCCTCTGGCCCTTGCTGCCAGCCTCTTTCCCACGCACTCTACCAGTTTAGCACACTAACACTCCTGCTTAGAAACGCATGGTGGAGGTGTGTGATGCCAAACGAGTTCCTCGTTACCTCCCTCCCACTCGGTTGGTAGAGGCTTTTGGAAGAACTACAGCGACATCTGCATGTGCCATGGTTACAAAGCGCTGGGCTCATACCCACCCACTTCACTGGGCTTCCCCTGCCAGCCTGCGCCCTGTCTGTACTGCCCCTCCTCCTCGCACCTGCGGCAATCATTTCTCAAATTACTAAACATGGCTAATTGTGTGAGGCGTGAAGCTCACTTCATTTAAATATTCTGGCTTGGGGTGCACAGAGGAAGAATTAAGCAAGGACGTCGGGAAAAGGAAGGATCCGCAATTAGATACATGGGTTTCCGTGGTGTGAAATTTTACAACAAAAATTGTTTCTTTTTGTGCTGTTAATGACGTAGCTCTCCGCTATTGTTTTGTAAGAGATCTGATTTCATTCAATTAAGGAATTGAATTATAAATTTGGCACCCTTATTTTTTTTCAACTTCTTTGTTGAAAGTTAGTAATCTAAATCTTCTTTAGGTAGTGATTATTTTGGAAGAGATCTTAAGAATGAGTCTTTCGGCAATCTCCTTTAATACTATTAATATATTTTAATCTTGAAATCAAATTGATTTAATAAAAGACTAAAGTGCTATAGCGGGTCACAGTGTGTTTCTCCTCACTTACTACATTCTCCTGTCTTCTATCTGTTTGTTTAATATGTGCAAAATGATGTCTCATTACAGTATGTGCTGCATCTGTTTGTGTATAGGAGGGATTCATTTAATAGTAATTAATCCAAATATAATGGGCCTGGTTCGAAAGCGAGGATTAGGTGTGTGTTTATTTTGGGGCATGTTTATGTGAGAAATAACTTGAAGCAGTTTTTGTTGTCGTGTGTGCTGTTAAGAGTTGACTGCAATGTTCTGCAACATATTAAACCCTCACATGAGCTCTCACAAAGTTAACAGTAAATTGTACATTCAAACAAGTTCTGTTTTTACAATTTAGCTGCTCACAAATATTTAATTAAGTCCGGAATCGCAATTATAATCTATTTTCTGTTTCATTCAAAAATCCACAAACGTCCATTAGTTCTACATGAACAGACATTCACTGTATGAGAGATAGCTCCTTGCACAGATTGTAAGGTGCTCAATTAGTCCGTGTCGGAAAGATTGAGCGCACAGACTTTTTTAATTAATGTTGAATTAAACGAACTGGCAGGTTGCCAGAGACCAGGCATACAGCTTTGAAGATTGTCATCGCATAATGAGTCGCTTTTTTTCCTCTTCATATTTTATGCTTTTCTGTTTCCAGTCCCTCGCTCTCTGCTGCCATTTGCCCCTATGCCTTAGCGATTTAATGATATGCAAATGAAATATGCATAAAACCATTCATGCTGTAGGATGATTAAGCACAGAGGACATTAGCCAGTGCCCACCACAGTGTCTGCTGTCTCTCCTCTGCATTCCGCTTCGGCCAGGCGCCAACAACACCACTCTAATAAAGACCAATGCTGCTAATGCGCTAATCATTTGAATAAAACAAATAATATCCAATTTGAGAGAAATTAGATTCCAAGAAGGTCTTCTCGCTCCAGTTTTGTAAGATCCAGAACCAGGAAAGGCAGATGTCTCCATATGTGAGAGATGGTGCTCTAGAGAGCAGGCAGAGAGCAAAGAGACCAGGTTTTCCAACAGGGAGCACTTGAACATCACTGGCAATGCAGGAGCTTTTCTCTGCTTGTTTGTGAGTACTGTGGCATTATTTGACTACTGGCATATAACGAAGGAAGAAAAATATCCCCGATCCTGCTTTCCCCCCCCCCCCCCTCTCTCTCTCTCTCTCTCTCACACACACACATATACATACACACTCCACCCCCCATTCAATGCTGCTCTCTCGTTCAAGCCCTTTTTTTTGTAATCCATTTGTGTAATGAAGACGCTGCACAATTAACATCCCCCATGGAATTAAATAAAAGGGTGATTATCCAAAGTTCATTAGCTCCAAAAGATTAGCATATCCATGTGTCTCCCCTTGATCAATATGGAAAAAATGCGGCACCAATTACAGATTTAGATTAATCGTTATTCGTATTTGTTGCGATCACGATTATCGCATTTGAGATGCCCGAAAAGATGCCATGTTTCAAGCGGTCCTTCCTCAGTGGTGGTACAACCAGATTCAGACATCTTGGTAGTGCCAAGGTTGGGTAGCAAGCACAAAGATGTTATAATCCCTCCCTTTAGATGACTTCCTTAATTATTCATATTGCACAACCATGCTTCTTGTCCAAAAAAATCCAGGAGAAAAAAAAAAGTAAAACAATAATTGTTGGATGCCAGTGGACGAATATCCTTGCGTTGCTAATTACTCTTGTAATTCCGACTGTGCATATTAATTAACGGCGAAGTTAATGAAAGCCTCCGTTGTGCGTCTTTGCAGTGATGCCCATCCTTGGCTCCGTGCCCAATGCCAGCAGACCTCGCGGGAACCACAAACGTTCCTCCGGACCCAGAGAGTCCCCGAACCGCAACTCCAACCAGTTGGTAAGTCTGCGTTTGTCTGCGTAAGTCTGTTTATGATAGTTTACCGCAGGAGGGAAAATCCTGAAAGGGTGGAGTTTATTCATTTCTTTTGGATGGTTGGCAAGAAGGGGGCAAAAGAAGTCGTAGAGGTGTGGGGTGTGGGTGTGGAGGATGTAATGAGTTCCCACGGCCTCACTACCCCCAGTTTGGTTACAGGCAGGCCAGCACCTCCCCCTCGGTGTCTCTTGAACTTAGGTTGCCTCCTTGTTCCTGTGCCTGCCGTACCCATTTTCTTGAGTTCCTGTTGTGTCTGTGCCACCTCTCCCACTTGGCTCTCATGCTGCTGGACACTATATTGAAGGCATCGGAATTCAAGTCCATGATGATTGCTGTGAATGTAGATGAAGCTCTCAAATGCCTGCATTTCTTCTCTGCTATTGCTTGGCTTGCTGCAGAACTTCCTGATCTTTTTAAAATGTTGTGCTCCAAGAAGTTTTTCCCGATCACAGAAAAAAAAAATCATCTTGAGGAAAACAGGATATGTGAACATTTCTGATCAGCTCAAATAGAGGGAAAAATAAATAAATAATGAATTCTCTTGAGCTCTTGATTATAGTTTGTTTTGGCAGTTCATTAGTATGCATCCTCATGTTTGCATTTTTCTTTGTGTCTGTAACATTGTAAACAGCTGCTATTGAGCTTCAGGCACAGTCCCTCAGGTCCATTCTTCCCCCCTCCTCCTTTTGTAGGCAGGCACACCAGCGATTGGCAGATTGGCAGCGTCTGTTGTAGCAGTGCCCATGGCAGACGTTCACTGTGGCTGCCAGAAATGGCAGTTTACACTGGGGAAAATGTGGGGGGAAAGGGAGTTGGCACAAAAAGAGGCACTCGCTTCACACCCTCTTCTAATAGTTGAACAGTTTGCCGCTTTTGTCTTCATCTTGGTTTTTGTTGTTTATCCCCATTATGGATTCTTTTGTTGATAATTCAAGTTGTTCTTATGACTTAGTGTGTCACCCTAATTAACGAAGCAAATGTTGCTCCAATTAGTCTTATCAGGTGCTGTAATGTCTTTGCTTGTTCTTTCTTCTTTTGTTTTTCGGCAATTGAAACGTGTAGGGTGTCCGTTTGTGGCGATTTTTCTTAATTGTAGTATATATTCCCCGTCCTTCGCCAGTTTTCGTGCCAGATGCCATCACATTTCCGCTGGCACGCCACTTGAGACACGCACTTGCCGAATTGTTGCTTCTTGGGCATCCTCCAATCCAATGACTTTTACCCGAGTCCGTAAATGTCAACTGGGAGATGGGAACGGCGTTTGTCATCGACCGCATCTTCCTGCTACTGCTAACGAATGAGTTGGCATGGCGTCTGCTGCCCAGATGGCTGGCTGGCTGCCTGGCACAGAGAGCTGTGCCTCAGATGGTAAGAGAGAGAGCAAGAAGGAGCGAGTGGGAGGAGTTTCCCTTTGTGCCACCGCCAAACCACCCAGTTATCACTAAAACAACAAAACAGCTCCACGTTTCTGTGGTTTTTCGTTGTATGATTTTCCATCTCCTTCATTAATCCCATGTGATGCCTCCTCCATTTCCCACTCCTCTGTATATGGCACCCATCACTGTAGGTTCACTTCCTGCCTCACATCTTCTCAGAGTGCTGGATATCCACCCTTGTACCTCCATCATGGTGCCATGCTGCAACTAATCCATCTCAATGGTAGATCTCAAGATTTATTCAGGTGTAGGTCCCATCCGGAAGTCTTCATCAGCAGATGTTTACTTGCCCTCCCCCGTGCGGTACTGAAATAAAAACAAATGTGTCTAAAGACGTATCTTCACTGTAACTTCTAATATCAGACAGCCCCCCGTCCGCCAAAGAAATAATAATTAAAAAACAAAATAAAAGAAAAACTCAAAGCATGTGATGCTACCGAAATGACGACTGGACCCTTCTGTCGCCCAGGCTACATCTAACCACCTACCCTAGAGAGCGAACAGAAGTCCGCCTTGGTGCTACCACTGAATGGATGGCACTGTGCCAACTTCTCTCTGCCATCAACCGCATTCGCTCCTTGTTTCCCTTATTTGCCCATCCCCTTTCTCTCTCAGTCCCTCTGTTAAACACCCTCCTCCTCTCCCTAGCTTTCCTTCCACATGCCAAGTACACCCGCCTTCCATCTCCCTTTTTTTCTTCTTCTTTGGGCTTGACATTAATTAACATTTGGTTTAATTGATTTTAAAAGCTGATGATTTTGTCTTAACAGTTCTCGTAAGCCGGCTGACGAACTGTTTTGCACCCTGCCGTGTAACATCGGTGCCTGGCACTGCCCTTCCTCTTCATTAGTCCTAGATGGAGAGAAAATAGAGAGCCTCGACCCACAACCAGAAGCCCTTAGTGTGGTGCAACAAAACTGGGTGAGCTGTATGTGCCACAGTACACAGTGAAGAATCTCAAGCTGCTTATCCGAATTTAGTTGATTTAAGTTGACGTTTTGCTGGCTGATCTCACCGCACAATGTTGTCCTGGCATTTTTTTAAATAATCAAAGTTCTCCTTCTGCCACCTTCCAATCTTTTCTTCTTTATATTCTTCTCTTATTTTACTCTCCCTACCTCTCCTCCAGCTCTACACACTCCTTTAGTTGCATCACGATCACTTTTTAAGCTGCATTTGTGACCATCTGCTTTGCTGTGTTTGTGGGACATGGATAAGAAGCGTCACAGGTTGTTAACAAATGACTGTGTATTTAGACATGTTTTTAATAAGGCTCTGTAATATGTGTGGTAATTGTCTTTCCTCTTGTCATTAGAGGCTTCTTCATTAGCCGTATCGTTAGTAGCACATTTTCTTGGCCACATCTGCTTTTGCTCTTTCGTCGATTTTTATTTTGGTCGTTTGGTACGGAGCTGATGAGGTTAAAGGCGGAAGACGCAAATTGTTTAATTATTTAATAAAAGCCCCCTCCCTCTGCAGAATGTATGCACACTGCTGTTAATTAGCTATGCTGCGGCTTGCTTTAATAGTCGAGGATAGAATAGATTAATCAAGAGAGAAATTTACCAATGCTCGCAAATCCCGCGTCACATTCTTACCATTCATGCGATGGTATATAAATCTTAAATATTCTTTTATGTCCATATGTACTGTGCACATTGTGTTTGACAGATGCATGGCTATATAATTAAAAAGGATCTGAACAGACATTGTGCTCTTCGAAGTCTTTCTCGGTCTAGTGTTTCAGGAAAGCAGTGGCAAAGGGCTCGAACGTGCTATTTTGTCGTGTTTCACACTCTTTTGTTTGTTTGTTTTTCTTATTATTAAATAAAAAGCTGCAACTGGGCAATTGAGACAACAAGAGGAATCCATTATGCAAATTGGCCAGTATTTGCATAAAGCCTTATGCCAGGAATATGCAAATGAACCGTATAATTTATGAGCGCCTGTGTCTCTCTCATAGTGTTCCCATAACTTACAAAGAGTTTTTTTTTTTTCTCCTCCTCATCTCTCCTCCTATCCAAGCTGGCACGGCATGCACCACACTTACAGACCAGACCCACACTAAACAAGCACACCCACAAAAAGGGGTTGCTGGCTGGGTACTGTGACTGGGTGGGAAAAACTTGTCTGGCAGACTGATGGGGGATAAGGAGGCAGGAAAGGGGCGGGGACGGGTGGTATGGGAGAAATGTGTAGGGGGGCACATAAATCCCTCTACAAAGGCTCAGTAGCAGATGCTAATTCTCTAAAACAACTGCGAAACTAAATAAAATGAGAGACAAAAAACAAAGGCGGAAGATTTCGACTGGGCGGAGCGTCAGCAATTTCTGACTTTTTTTTTTTTTGTCTTGTTGCGTGAGCGTTGATTCCTTTCTTTGATGCCCGCTTTTTGGGATTTTTTCATGTCATGGGAGCTGGCAGCTTTTTCCTGTTGTGGAGGATTTCCTCATGAGTCAGTTGGATGAAAGCAGCTGAGTGCTGGGTGAGATGGAGAAGAGAGAGAAACACAGAAGGAGAGAGAGGCTGTATCTTAAAGCATACGTGTGTGGGCTCCAGTCAGTCTCCACCAGTACCCTGGGATGCCACCACTCTGCCCAGCACAGAGCATCCAGGCTGTATCCAGGAAGCCTAGGACCAGACACATCCTGATGTGTGATATGAATTGCACACCAGTTGTTTGGGCTTCTAATTCCCCAGCAGGATTCGGTTGGCTGCAATTATTCGTTTACGAGTCGTTTGTGATGATTGGCCTGCTTTGCATAGTTGATGTGAGGCTAATGGCTAAAGGGACAACTCTACATTGTTGCGGAGAAGAAGAAAAAAGCCACAGGGGACTGCGTTTTTGCAAAGGCTTCGACCACTGCCCTCCAATTCATTGAGGACATGAATGTTGTTTTTTCCTCGAGGCCTGTTCTCACAGAGATTCCAACTTCATGCTGTCATGTTTTTGCATCATCTGCCTCTGTGCTGGATGTCGGAATGCACTATTTCTACGTTTCCTCACACTTGGACACTGCAGAGCTTCTGATGGTAGAAAGGTGTTTGTGCCAAGACCGCCCCACTGCACACAGTGAGTGTGCCCGCCTCCTCCTCAGCCTGACGGGGCATCTGTTCCTTCCTTGTTGGACAGTGAATGTATAGCAGCAGGCTTGTGTGTCTGTGTGTGTGCGTACGGGCATGTGTGCTTATGAGAAGCAGCAAGAGACAAAGGAGATTGCATTATGCAAGTCAGCAGGATGTGTCTCTCCTTTCTTCAACACATGCACACAGACACACGCACATGCTTGACTATGTGGAGTGTGTCACCTTCTCTGTTGCTGTATCAGGACTTTGGATTGGAAGAAGAAAAGAGGACAATGCGATGGAAATACCGACACTTCTCCAGTGTTCTGCAATTTCACCTTTTCGCTGCGGTTTGTTTTCTTTCGCACTTGACGTGGTTGGTGTCGCTAACTCCGACTCAGACCTTTCTTAATTAGAATGTCATGATCATTATCCGACGCTATTTTAAGCCGTCGAGGTTCTCAGTTCGCATTTGTCATTAACACATTTTTCCTTGTGTATAATGACAGTGAAGTTATCCTGACACATTTTCTGTATGGATAGTATTCATGCAAGCAATTATTTTCTGGAATTAGCACTCAACCGGAATCTTATTATACCGCACAGACCTTTTTATTATCTCTAACGAATGACTCATTTAAATGTGGCATATTTCGCCTTGAATTCATTGTCTGAATATGCATCGGACATTTCACATTCAGGTTGTGATGATTGCTGAAATATGTTCTCCTGTCTTACGTCTTTATATGTAAACTAAAGTTACATATTATTCTTTATTTCCTTTGGTGAAAATGAGTTAAAACATCACTATCACTTCAGCCCATGTTTGGATAAATCGGTTATTTGCAATACATGCTTTTATATTTTACTTGTAGTCCTTTAAATAACATTAGTAATAATAAAAATAACAATAATTATAACAACGACAATAATAATTCTAAATATTAGCAATATAATTGTGAACTGATCCAGCAATAAGGTGCAAATGTCAAATTAAATAAAAAAAGCATTTTAAAGTTTGGGATGATTCTAGCTTAGCTATGGGCCCTAGTTAATGGGTAAAAGAAGGGGTAAGAATACTGACACTCGTAAGGAACAAGAAAGATTGCATTATGCTGCCAAACCTCTTCACAAATCATCAAATTAAATAAAGACCACCAAAAACAATAGGATAAAAATCAATGCTCAGCATTTCTTTTTTGTTTTAACAGGTTTAACAGAGGTGAAATTGTTATTTCATTCTTCACAATTTAAACTCTAATTTACCAACAGTTTGAAGTTCTGTTGTGATTGCGAGACACCCACAGCTGGTTGAGTCTATTCAAGCCTCTCCAGAACAGAGCCACACCAAAAACTGTGAAGAGAAATTGAATACTGACAGAAACACACTGATATGTCATTAGCCTTTCCAAATGTAATTTGTTTAAGTTAGCAGGAAAGGAGGAAATAAAATTTAGATTTGTATAGCGTGTGTGTTGGTTTGTGCTTGCAGTTAGTGTATGTGTGCACATGTTTCGTTCTTGTTCTGTGATGTACTGTACGCTTGATCAAAGTAGTAATGACACATATTTGGCATAAGAGTTTCCTTAAACAGCGAGTTTCCAAAGAAATGGACCTTAGTAATTCAAACATTTTTGAAGGTCGATGTCAATATTTTATGTATTCATTTAACACAAAAAAACGTATTCAGTGTGTCTTACAAAAATGTATTCTCTACAGTGTGCCTATAAGACAACATTTACAATATCATCGCTAACTAAACCTTTACAATCATAACACTAGTTATTTTAAGTAAGACCTCAGTTTCTTACGACTTGAACATATGTTTTGGTCATAGACATCATATAAATCTACATTTGAGAAATAAATGGAACAGTCATTGTCATATAAAGCAGCTCAATGCTTTTATGTCAAATGGGAAATATTCAATTTATTATGGATTCTATTCATGGTGGTCCCTGTGACTTTGGTGCTCAAAAGATATTGAAGAAGCTAATGTTGGCTAATGCTTTGGTACATATGCAGGTATCACTGGAACTGTTTTCATTTTATACATTAAGTGGCTGCACAGAGCTACCACCTGCGTCGAGATGATGCACCTGTTAGTAATGTAACTAACTGGCACAAAATGCGGTGATTGTACTGCAGGATTGAATGGCATTTATAGCAACATGCGTCAATGTGAATAGAGTGCTGATGACCCACCTGTACTATTTTATATAATATCTATGGTTTACTGTGGTTCAGAATGTATATATCATTAGCTCACACAGGCTGATTTCTGATGCCAACATATCCAAGGCCAACCATACAGCTTTCTGGTAGATGAGCAGGACCACCTTCCTGATTAGATATAAATTATCTCTTCACTTGATTTGTTCCTTTATTTGTTCATCTTATAAACACTTTGGCTTATAATAGGAACAACAATTACGACCTTCCTTTTGAGACTTTTTGATCTTGTATTGTTTGAATGTGGTGCCCTTTTAACTGATGTCCTTGGTTGAATAAAATCAAAAGGATTGTTCCATCTATTGAATGTGTTTTATGTATCACAATAAGCAACAATGAACAGGATCTGTTGAGGAAAGAATCTTTTGTTCTGTCTGAAAGGATCAAGTAAAAGCTTAAAAAAACAAACAGGATTATTCATCGAGGTATGATGGACTAATTGTCCTAAAGATGTTGGAAAATGTCATTTGAAAACTTAAAATTTGCAGCATTGTAACATTACTTCCCATACTGAGAACTTAAATGTGTATCATATTTGCCCATCCGATGACTATATGTTATTTTATCAGTAGTACTGGAATTATAGCTCTACATTTGTTTCATAATGTTGAGACAGTAATACACATTGAGATAAGATAAAAAGAAATGGCACTAATCTTTTGATACTAATTTTATCCATTATAAACCATATATGGTTTCAAAAGTTAGCGGTCTTGGATCAGACGTGTGTCAGGCCACCTGGTGCTGTTGACCTCTGAGGCAGAGCCATACTGGATGAATGTACAAGTCCAATGCCAGCAGTCAAAGTGTTCAGTCGATGGCAGAGACACCAACAAGTAAATATCGGGGGGGAAAAGGACTCGCCTATAGTCTGCTTCCTCCCTAGTATGAAAGAAAAGCAACCAGAGAATGAAGGCCATGATTCTGTGAAACCGCCCATGACTGTCGACCGACACAGCATCATCACCTACTTCCCGTGTTGAAGCCCAGTTGTGAAGGTAGAGGATGAAAGTGTGAAAAAAGAACATACCTTGCCTTGTGCCATTTCACCGTCTGGATAGGAACAGTAACCGATAGTAAACGCTACATGTCATAAACTTTGTCCACCACCTGATTGGGCAGTGAGTGCAAAGATCCATCTCAGGGTGCACAAAGCAGAGTGTAAACTGGTAAACTGATGGCGAGGCCCATTAGAGGACAAAACATGTACAAAGTGGAATATATCTTTAAATTGGGTTTATGAATAGACTGGATCTCTTTAAAATCATACGTATATCGTCATGACATTTAACGAAAGTCACCAGTGTGATGGTAGTGTTGTTGAATAAACCTGGATATTAATAAGCGAGGTAAGGCTTGGAGCAGAGTAACGACATACGTACATCTGAAATATGATGGTACAAAGTGATTGTGTTTTAAAGGGAAGGCATTCATGGGAGGCAAGGCTAAATTGCTACTCTCACTGAAAGCTCCTTTCACATTCATTGCACCCCTTGACCCATCAGCACACATTATCAGGTGAGGATTTATTTCAGCACAAGATGTTCCCATAAAAGTGGCAATCTTGTTCCACTAGCATGAAGGTTTTAGCATTCTCGATAACAGCGTCTGAAATCACAGAGACGCAAATGGGTCTGTCCATAAATACAATCCAACCATGAATGATGGAGCCAGCCTATGTAAAAGCACATAGTGCTAAAAAACAACAAAAGCACCTGTGCTCGCTCTATGTAATGATATAATTGCCCCCTTTCCATTTTGAGTAAACTCACCATTTTGGTTGTAAGATTTTAGGACCTGATGGGAGTTGAAGAGGTATCAGTGTGTATAGTATAAGTGTTGGGGTGAATTTAGTTTTGGGCAAGTGTATGTAGTCACCTGTTTGTTGACTTGATAGTTGTGTATATGAATGTTTAACTTTGTGTTTTCTGAATATGTCACCTAGGACAATGCTCTGGCAGGACGAATGCACGGACACAAACTCGACACAAATAATTACAACGTGTTTGACAGTTTGGTGAAGGCAACTTCTACCTCTGCTTCTTAGCCAGCTGTACACCAAACGTTCCTTCATCTGTCTGTTCATGAACCAGCGGCTCAGAAAGATGTTGCTATTTCAACACGAAGTCCAAGCTCTGTGTCGCTATCATTGTCTCATGTCTATCATTGCACAGCAAATATATTCACTGTCCTGGCAACATCGTTTTATTTTCACATTCTTAGTGGCAGTCCTTGCTGTGCAGGTATGTGCATGTGTCCGTGTCCTTCTGTCCTTGTGTCTTCTGCCTCACTGCACTCAACTCCACTCTAACCAGCTGATGCTTCCAAAGCCCGCTGCCCTCTCACGCCTGATGAACCAGAGACGACTGCCAGAGGGTAAACATGTCCACTGCCACATGTCTCTTTCCTGAATGGCTGCATTTAGCATGCACCACATGCCATAGTCAACGGAAGCATACACATCTTTGCACTCACACATGCAGACACATCACTAATGAGTTTAATCCTGAAATACACACCAGTCCTCAGGAGCCCAGGGCTGTGTTAAGCATTTATGTTAACTATTACATGCAATCCGCACTAACACGTTGGTAAGCAGATTCCTGCATTATTCAGACTGGGTGGACGGGGTAATTAAGAGTCTTGTAGTCACTTCATAATTCATCTGTGTTAAAGGCCCAGCAGTTTTGCTGGGATAAACAGAGCTGGCACATGATGTGATGTAAGATGAGACAACACAGCACTTGTGCATTAAACTGCTGTCTTTTCCTATTTAGCCTGCGGCTAGTTTGGGTTGAGGTGGAATAGTGGTAAACATAAAGCCATTTTTCTTCATATATTCTGCCAACATACCGCTCACGCTATCACCAGTAATTTGTTCTGGTGAAACTGCGCAATTGACCCTAAACCTTGTGTATACATTTTTTATTCACTGCTATATAAAGCTTTATTTACGTAAGAACACAATTTGTTTTATTGTCCGTGCAATCACCACACACAAAAATACAATATACACACGGACAATATTATCTCTTGCTCTATATGAATTCAGTAGCTTTGATAACGCAGTGCAGAAGTGTATTATGCTCTACTCTTTGCTTATTGTCACAGATCATATTGATACAGATATTTAGTGCTATTTTGCTGTGATTCCAGATACTATGAATAGGAAACTGGATGAGCAAGAAGTACAAGGGAATGGCTTCATTTGTCTAAATATCCCGTGATGAGTTAATAATGGTGTCGGCCAAAAAATGTGTAAAGTTCTATTAGTTCTTTGGATAAAAAAAATATAAATCAATGTATGATTGACTGACGAGTGCATGATTGAATCAGACGGCAACCGCTGATAGCTGGGCTTTACACACAGAATTGATCTTGCATGTTTTAATAATCTTTCCAATGCAGCTGAAGAGCTTACAGGCACACAGCTAATTGTCGATAACTGACGCTAAGATGTTTTCCAGGGGATATGCAGCTACAACTCAAGGCTGCTAAAAGAAGAAAGCAACAATCTGGATGATAGAGATGGCACGTGTCTATGTAAACAGTAGAAGTGTAGAAGTTTAGGCATCAATAATCCTTTTTTAAGACCAAGTACAAGTACTTACATTTAAATACTTGCCAATACCAAGTACCGATATGGGCCGGAACTGTTGGGGCTAACTCCCTTCACTTTAACACGGGACACAGGAACTTAGCTTTCACTTACCGCTACTGCTGACTTCCTACTCATACTCACACACGCACTCTCTCTCGAACCGGACACAGGCTAACCTTACGTTGGGCTTGCAATACACTGGCAGAGAACCTGATAGATTATGCAAGGCAGACACACAGATATCGGGACCTGTTACTGGTATAGGTATAGATGTAACCCTAGATCTGATATATCCCTCCCTGTAATATTTGTTGATTTTTCAGGACAGATGTTATCAGCTAAATAAAAGAGTGCTTTAAATCTGTTGGTTTCTAAGGATTATGTTTCTATTGTTAAATTGAGCTGTAGATCATGATCATTCTATATATTATGTAGAGCTAAACAGTGAATGGTGGAATAGAGTTCTTCAAATAGGTTTAGTAATGATATATTCCTCCTAAAAGGATATGAAATACAGTTATTAATTGTGAACAAATTGCGCAATTACACAAAATAGTCCGTTTTATCATTCCAGCCATTTTCATGCCGCCTTAATACTATGTAGATCCTTGTGTGTTAGATGAATAATAATGTGTGTTACAGACAGGGACCCATTTTTTTTACATTTTTTTAAAAACTGCAATGCTTTGGTAAGAGGTTGTGAGGAACAGCCTTTCAGGTTTAGTCCAGAACACTAAGATATGACCTTTTCTAGCATAATCTTGCAGTTCTGTGTGTGTGTGTGTGTGTGTGTGTGTGTGTGTGTGTGTGTGTGTGTGTGTGTGTGTGTGTGCGTGCGCGTGCGCGTGCGTGCGTGCGTTTGCACTCTTCTAACTCTTCCTCTGGCATATCTCCGCTCTCAGAAACACAGGAAGTGATTTCAGAGCTCTTTAAAAGGTCAAGGCAGCTCTGCTTTTTTCCAGCCGTTACATTTGATTAGCAAAGGTAGAAATGTGAATGTGGTAGGGATAAGCCACAGCTTCCTCTACATTAAAGAAGTAATCTGAGTGGAAGAGGTGAAGGGTCGCTTTCCTGAGGCAGCCACCCACTTTGAGCCCTCCTCTTTGCAGCATTGCAGCATTTGCCGCGTGGCCTCCTTGGGTGATTTAGTTGCATACTGGCACAGTTTTAGATCGTTTGTCTTGGAGAGTAGGTTGTTGTAATGAGCATAACCGAGCCAGTTTCTGTTATGTTTATGCACATGTGGTACACACAAATAAGACTGTGGTAAAAGCTGCATTCGGATCTCGCTGAGGACAGTGAGGTACTTGTGTTGGGTCATTAGCGCCATACATCCACATTCCCAGTCCCTCCTCCCTTAGCCCATAGCCCACATCTTCTGCCTGCAGTCTTGTGTGCAGCGTGCTCTGGTGGCTAAAGGCGCTCGTTAAAGTCCATAACTTATCTCACGTTTGAAGCTAATGGGAAGAATACTGGCTGCAGTGAAAAATAAATTACATTTTTCCCCCCCTCTCTCTTCCTGCCCTCCTAACCTGTAGCGTAATATAGCAGAGGTGAGAGTATGCATTACAGATCTAAAGCATTAGAATTTATCTGTGCTGCACGACGCTGACTGATGCATTTGGAAATAATGTACTAGAGCTGGGCATTACAGGAACCCCTGTAACTAATGGACAGCTCTCGCCTGTGGCCGGCGATGTATATCATTCTGCTGGACTACCTCATCAACTCCAACAGTTCTTTGCAAGGCTTCCTAGCCAGACCAGCCACTCAGGGTTTACATTAACGACTCCTGCCATAAAAGCCTCTCCCTTGCTATACTCTGTCCATCTCCCTTTCTCTCAACCCATTTATTTTGTCAGTAAATCCTTCAATTAAACACTCACTGACTCACTTACCCTACTATTTAGGGAACATAGAAACTTACTGTAAAGCCCAGTTTATATTTGGTTCTTGTTAACTTTCAATTCAATTATTCCTTGTAGTCTTACAGGTTTGCATGTGCTACCAAACCCACTAAATATCCAAATCCAATTCTGTTGCTCCATGCAGCTTTTAGGCAACCTTACTATATAAAAACTCCATCAGACAAGCTAAACAACAAGCCAAATTAAATGAGTATCTGCAAGCTAGGGAAGACATTCTTGGGAGGTGGTGGACCAAACCTGACGTAACAATGTGATGTTGGTGTCTGTGTGTGAGTTGTTCATAGAACATTACATATCACAACTTGATAAGCCAAACGTACTGTATATTTCTGTGAAAATGTTTGTGGTCAAAAAAATATTTAGTCCGGATTTAAAGCCTTGGCGATGCAGTTTCTGGCGAACAGGTGCAATTAAACAGAAGGCCTATAGGAAGTGCGGAAACACATCCCATGTATTTTCACTCTGCTGATTTCATTTATTTCCTCTAAAGTTACTTGCCTGATTAAAATTGCATTACTATAAAATCTCAACAGTGTTATACAGTACAATGATGCATTTAATTCAATGTATTGAGCGAAACAGGGGGATCTCAACTGTGAGTTTGGTCTTGAGACTTTCAATACATAGTTTTTTAAAAGTGAAAAAAACACTGCGCTTCTCATGTCTTGCAAGAGACATGTATGTTTGTTTTTGAGAACTACTGTAGCTGGCCAACTATGACAAACTCGCAAACACCAATCAAACTATAATACTATTTGATACTCACAATAAAATGAAAATCAATGCACATTTACTTATCCTTGATAGTCCAAGTGAATATGATTGATAGATCATTACTTTAACACACATGACTAGTGGGAGTTAAATGTATTTAGACTAGCTGTTGACTGCATTACAATGTATCATAGCTTTACCTCCCTCCTATGGCACTTTGTGACAACACTGCTTCTTTACTGATTAGTTCCAACAATACATATTATACAGTTCAACCCAATTCAGTTTGACTATTAGCACAGCAGATGAAGTTGATTTGTTTTCTCCCTCTGCCTTTCTATTTCCACAGGCATCACTGTTGCATATTTTTATTTAATGGGGTTTATGTTTTAATAGCCACACCAGACAAGTAGCTGCTTGTCTCCAAAGTAATGTAAAGAACAAGGAATAGGCTCGATGAATTCCATCCACACAGAGGTCAGAGAGACAGAAAATGAATAGCAATGTGGATCCCCCAGCAGGCAGCGGAAGAGACTAATAAGAGCATAACGGTAGAGGAGAAGGGGGCCCTTGGGAACCATCGTAAAGGTTTTCAGTACATTTTTAAAAGAAAATGGTCTGAAAATATAATGATGCCTGTTTTGAAATGCATCAGTAATCAGGGAAGGAATTTGTCAGGATATGAAGTAGGATTGAAATTCCCCAGCGATGTCGAACAATGGGGTTGTAGGTGGAGGCTCGGGTTAGTAAAGGTGAGACGGGAGAATATAGAATAAAATATGTGAATGTGCATGATGGAGGCCTTTTCTTGCTCTTTTTGAAGGTACACAGGCCAGAGGATAGAGCAGGAATCTCTTATTATTCTGCTTTTATTATCTCTTACAGATTTTTTACAATTCGTAAGTAGCTTTTCTCACCACCAAAACTTTCAGAAAAACTGCTCATGCAGGGTAAAACTCTGCCACGCCAAACTGTGTATTTCATGTACAAAATGTAATCAAACTGTCAAATATTCCAAAATGAAATGACTCAACCAAAACAGCAGATGCTCTCCTGTTGTTGATGACCCAGAAAACATTAAGAGTAGCTTTCAGTGATTCAGCAAGTCTTTCTATTTCATAGATTATAATTTGATAGTGTAAAATGTCCTTGTATGACTTCCAAAATAGTTAACAGCAGAAATGTGACTGCATTTGCACTACCGCTGGCTTTGGTCTGGTATGACATGAGAGGCTAGAGATGGTTGCGAGGCTTTAAACCTGTCATTTACCTCTATAGTAGTCTCAACACATCAGTAGTGGTGGTGGTGGTGATATTGTTGCCGCCTGACTCTAAGACGCAAAGTGCTTCATCTTTTCTTCCCTGTTTTCAATCAAAGGTTTATACAAAACCTAATTAATTAAATTAAACATTAATAAAGTATGCATTACTGTATCGGAGCAATTTTGGCGTTATGCTGACTTTACAGTATAATGCTGTCAAATACATGTGTGGATGAAATCTAAGTCGTTAAAGTGTAATATCATTATATCACTCCGTAATTGGAAAATGGATGGTTTTGTGTAATGAAAGCAGAGAGTGGGAGCCATGTGGTAGCCAAGTGCAGTCTTAAGCAAATTGTATGCCCTTGTGGATGTAAGAAAATCAGAAGTCAGCAGTCCTGCTGCCTATTCTTTTGTTGTATAATGTGTGAGCAATACCAGTGGGATTATACAAAATAATGGCTAGTAATGACTGTCATGGAAAATACTACCCCTACTCCTGTCCTGCTTATCATCATCGTCATAAAAAAAAGGTCATTTTTTCCAGATATAGGCATATCCAGGTATTTGTATTAATATCCTAGTCATTATGTTTTGGTTTTAAATCAAGTCCACTAAACAGGACCTTTTCATCTGCTCGTAAACACACACAAATGCTCATGCACTTCCAGATGATGATGGGAGCCAGAATAAGTCTTCTTTGTTGGTAGTGGAGGGTCCAGGAGGAGTTTTGTTGACACTGTCAGACTTTAGAGTGCTATACAGAGGTCTTACTGCCCCGTTGCTGCAGTTTTTTGGTGTCAGTCCATGCTGGTAGTCGGATGAGGTCATTGGTTAATGAAGGTGGTCAAAACTATTTTCTGAGTCTCTAGCTTTGCGAGTTGTACTGTAAATGGGCCATACACTGGACTGTCCTGTGCCTGAGCTACGGTTGTCAGGATGGCAAAGCTGGATAGAGAAGGAGGCCGGATGCAGGGAGGTCAGGTATGTGCCACTGACCTCTACCTCCGCCGTACAGCCACTGTGAACTCCATCAATCTCTGGAAACAGGGATGGGTTTGTCAGACTCCCTGAAAAAAAGCCGCTCTCAGGAAGCTGTGAACTAGAATCGCCCCTCTGTAATAGGTCTGTGTGAAAAGGATTTGTTGGGAACTCAAACTGGAGGCCAACAGACAGATAGCTATTATCTAACAGCCTGTCATTAAAAGGTTGACTGTGCCAGTGCCAAAATGCTCCATAGCCAGCCCAATTTAATATAATTGACATTGGCTGATTGTTTACTGAAGTGCACATTTCCAGTGTACGTTCATCATGGCACCACTTGATGTTTTATTTTATTATTTCCTTTATGTCATTTTACCGTGGGGCTATCATTTATAATTTACCAAACTACATCATCCCACCTGCACCACCTTGCCTTCAACTGGGCTCATCAAGCCCCAAAAAGTGCCTTTTCCTTTTGGGAATGGTTACCAATAATACATATCTATTTCAGAGCGGTGAATTATCCCAATTGTAGAATTGCTGTCTGCCTGCATTTATTTTTGCTGCACATGTGTTACAGTCGTAGCGCCCTGATGGATGTCCCCGCACCCTCAGCCTCTTCTTTGATGTGGATTATCGCTGAGCCCCATCGTTGCCCCCAGTCACCCTGTCAGCACCTTTTGATGTTTCCTGTGTGCACTTCCAGATAGAAATCTAATAAGGAGTCATTATCAGTTTGATTTCTCGCTGAATGACGAGAGTGACCTCTGGCATTTAGCCTAGACAACCTGGTTGGAAGAAGAATTAACTGAGGTGGTGATGATATGTGCAATGTAGGTTAACGTAAGCCTGTATTAAGAACCCACCACTTCACCTCTATGCAGACTTTAGCCGTTTTTAGCTGCTTGTTGTTTTGGTTTTCCAACCCACACATAGATGATATCATTATTTTACAATAAACTATTACTCAACGATTATAGAAATTTCAATGATTTTCTAATATGTCGAAACATTATTGTGATGCTTCTTAAGTTCTTGGTAAAATTCCACTGATTTTCTATAAAATACATTTTGCTGCTGTTTAGGCCTGTCTTGGCTAATTGGTCTTCGTAAAGAAAAATAAATATATATATATACTATATACATATATACGCACACAGGTGAGAGAAGTAGGGAGATACTTAATGGGATGTTTGCTTCCTTAGAAGTCTTTCAAGTCAAGTGAGCCATTTGTTTTTTTTGTTTAAGCAGTTGAGATTTCGTTCAAAAGCAGTATTCTTCATGACCTTTCAAAACAGAGCATATATACGCTCACAGACATTGTTGGAGTTCAAGAAGTTGAGTCATGGTTTATCCTCTTTATTGGTTGGAGACAGGAAAGAGAAAGAGAATGTTTTGCAGCTAAAGTGCTGGATAAATTCAAATCCATGTCTCTAATTGGAGGGCTTATTAACAGGCGCCTGTCATGAATTATAGCATCACAAAGCAGACTTTTGGGCCTGTGGAAGACCAAGGAGCACCTGCACTACTTCAAGATGCCGTATTTGGAGGGGGTATAGTAATTTAGTTCAAAAAGCTTATTTTCCCCCCCCCCATGTACAATGGAGAGATCGTTCAGGACCCCGGGATGACAAAGACTCTCCGTGTGCTTCTTCCTTCATTGTAGCTCTGGAAAATCATCTGTGATTAGCATGCTAATGATTGGCACTGAAACCTGTGAAGATCAAGGCAATTGAGGTACTTTCTGGGTGCCTGGAGATAACAAATAACCTTTAACTATTGAGTAAACTCCTAAATTTCAGAGCAATTTGTGAAAAATACTGCCAGTAATCTTTTCTTTTATGTTTAGGAGTCACACATCTGCCTCCAGCTCATTGTAGTTAATTATACTGAGGACCCTATATTCTCATCTTTTCCTCTTTTTTTTATTTTTTTGTTGCGTTCCTAGTGGATCTGCATATTTTCTCTCCAGCTCTACTTGATGTTGTTGCCCGCTGCTTGAGTTCTGAGTGGTTCATTTAGGAGGCCTGGTGCTGCTGCTTTGTCACAGTGGTGAGAGATCAAAGAGGCTATTTAATGCTGAGGTCTAGGAAAACTAGAACACCCCGTTCAAGCCGTGTCCCGGTCCTGCTGCGGCTAGTATCAGGTCTAATAATGAGCGTAGTATAATGGCCCCTTTAGAAACACAAAACAACTCAAATGTGGACATTATACAGTGGAGACTGGGCTTTACAGAGCTCTCCTCAGGGAAGCCAGAGATAAAGGGAAGCACAGGTATACATGCGGCCAGGTCACAGTGCTGCACAAGTCAACAATGAACAAATAAAAATGGTGGGAAGGAGGCTTTGACAGAGGGCAGACACAGAGACTGGCTTCATAGGGGAAAACAGTGCTCTGTTCAAAGAGCCTGTTTGAAGATACTGGGAGGGCTGCCCTTAGCTGAAGACATCTGCCCCACAGTTCACAGTGAAAGGATCTTAGGAACACACGCACACAGCATTGGCAAAGGTGTGTTAGTAAATGTTTCATTCAAAACTTTTGGGTGTATTTTATTTTTTCCTTTAGACGTCCCTTTGTTTCATTTCTCTTGTCTTGCATTTATTCACTTTTTTTTTTTAGAATGCATCATTCAAACGCATAAACACGCCAGACACTAGTAGGCTGTGACCCACTGTGCTACAAACCTAGCCTGAGTTGTGAGAGGAGCCCAACCATTCTCAGACGATACCCTGCAGTGTGCACACCAGCTCATCTCTCTCCATGCACTGCCCCAGGCCTTGGACTCCAGACAACCCCTGACTGTTACACACCCCTCATCTACTTCACTCTTTCTGTTTCTCTGTATGTCTTTTTTTCCCCTCTCTACATTAATTCAAATCAATTCAGTCTATGAGTGCTCATTCAGGATGTATTCATTTGTGTAGGCAAGTGGTCTCCTGAAGTAAACTTGTTACAACAGATACACATACAGTTAACTAGATTAGACAAATAAAACATCATACTGTATAACTACCTGAGCTAACTGTGTATGTAGGCATAAACAGCACATACATGTGGGGCATGTCCAAGCTATTAATCGGCACTACTTTATCAGGATTTTATTTATTTGTTACAGCGCTATGCTGCATGGTATCTGTCTTTGTGATGAGAATAATAGAAACTTGAAAGTTATTCAATGCATGTTATCCTCATGAAGAACCTTTTCATTTATCAATGTTAGGGTTGAAGGTGTGTACCAGTTTAAGATTGACGGTTATCATATCGGGTACATTTGCTTATCTACGGTAGGAAAAAACTGACATAAGGGTGTGTGTGTGTGTGTGTGTGTGTGTGTGTGTGTGTGTGTGAGAGAGAGTGAGTTAAAGGTACTGACAGGAGCAGTCTGGATGCACTCTCTCGTATCTACAATATATATATATTGTTCATAATCAATAAATATGACATTTTAATTGCTCGCAGCTGATGTATTTTTCATTTAGTAGTTTATTGAACAAGCTATAGTGCTGCTAACATGTAAACAAACATGCTTTGGTCATAATAATAATAATAATAATACCACCACTAGACAATAAAACCATGATGTTTCTTCATATGGTTATTGTACCTCGACAATCTCAGTGTTGCAATCTTGGTCTGGGTCACTTCCTTGCCGTTTTTATCTGCTATTCACAAATGTATGTGTTAAAAGTGTTTAAAGAAATATCATTTTTATATTTGTCAAGCTATTCTCTCATGACAAAGCATCTTAAGTTAAGAAAGCTTTAGAATAGGGGAACACTAGTGATAGTAGATTTAAAAAGCGATTCCTACCTAAAGCTTGAAAACCTCAAGGAGGAACCATGAACTACATATTTCAGTCTGCGTAATTTTCTTTGTTCATTTAAGATTATTTCATGGTCTTAGTGCTTATCACGACCTCTGATGCTCTCTTTTGAAAAGTGGTGTTGCAATAGCACAAGTAATAAAAAGGCCAAACCTACAGTAATGCAAACAATGCCCTGCAGGCTAGGGAGGCTTGTGGCTTCTTGAATTGAATTGTTGATATGCATGTATCCCTTTGTCTGGTTCACATCTTCATTGTCCTACACAGCAGCAATATACAGCCCGGCCACCACAGTGATGTCACAGCACACATTAAAAGGAGATACTTACTGTCAAAGAACACACTGCTTTGAGGCTTCTTTTGTGCTTGAGAGCACAGTCTTGCTCATGCAGCAGCTAAATTGTATACAAAGATTACTTTTTAAAGTTGCATCAAATAATCAACCATATAAGCTATAGCACGCTGCAAGCTCTGACCGTTAACTGGCTAAGCTTCAATTGTATGATGTATTCTGTCTCTAACATGTATCTATTGTGTCAAAGTTGAATTTATTCGCATTCACTCTGTTTGTATGAAACACTTTTACCTCCCAGATCAAGTGCTAGTGGAACATAAGATCCTAATTGGGTTTTATATACTGCCAAAGTGATTATTGAAGATCATTGTTTCAAGCAGTTGAAGTGCCTCTTTGTTCGTGTTGTTTTCAAAAAATAGGAAATTAAAATCTATTTTTAAATAATATTTGTATTGATTTTATTTCGATAGCAATATTTCCTGTCATTAGGGTAATGTATGCTCACATTGTTATTACAGTATGCTTTGTGGTCAAGTTTCTTAGATTGTTTACATGTTCACTGGATCCATACTTTAATGCATGAAACCAAATGCGTTGTATGTACACAAGCTGATTCTGATTTGTAAGTCTCACAGTCATGTTATTGCTGGCCAGAGATGTAATTGCTCTGGCTCAGTACTGGGGCTTTTTGAAATGCTGTTTCTAATGATTGCACATGTTAGACTCAATGTGGGAGCCAAGGTCAAGCAGAATAGCAGTCTGTTCCTCCATAACCACCCCCAGCCCTTGGGCTTCATCGAGGACCCACCATCTCTTGGCATCTCCACACAACTGGCAGTCAGCCTAAAGACTATGGCATTCAATTAGCTCTAATGAATTATAACATTGTGCAATTTGAATCAGCTTCTCATTCTGCATAATTAAAAGTATAATTTCTGGATGGGTTTGATTGCAATTACATCTGTTACTGAAAGAAGGGCAAGAGTTCACCCGGAGAGGTATGCAGGTCTCCAAATAGAGCAGCTTTCTTTGCCTTTTCTTTGTTTTAAAATGGAAAATGTGCAAAAATGATGAGACAACTTTTTACTCTGCTTATTAAATTTGCAAGGTCAGGCACAATGGACAAGGCAGTAATAGCTGGTGAGATAGTAGATTGGCCAATTAGATGAGTTCCTTCTCGTGATAAGCTGCTCTCTCTCTGTGTGTACTAAAGCACTGTGACTTTGAAATCATTGTAAAGATTAGTTCGAGCTGTCCTGACTAACGGGGCTGACTTTTGCTTGTGCAGGCTTTCCTGGTAGGCCTACAGTCTGAGAGTAGTGTTCTGTCTGGTTGGTTTGAGCCGGGTAACTGCACAAATGTGTTCCGATTAGAGTGTGTCGCGCCAGTTTCGTACAAATATTTACAAATTATGTTTGAGTTTGGCCTACTAGACATGGTGCTTCAAGTTCTTTTCAGTGAAATTTAGCTTATAAAGGAATACAAATGATCTGCCATCCTACTGTCTGTGTTTGTACTTCTTGTTCAGTGCTGGGGTTTGTTATTTACATTACAGGCAAGCTGTAACCAACAGGGTAACGCAAGCTTCAGCTTACATTAACTGCATCCGCTAACACTGACTAGCTTGGATCGGTTTGAACAGGGTTCGGGTCAGGCTCCTTTACTAACCTCTCAGACTCGGGTCGGGTTCGGACTGAACTATGCAACCAGAAACACACTCCTAGATTACAGACACATGCCCGTCATGTCTTTGTTTATGTAGCAATTAATTCAATTGAATGCTAACTGTGAAGAATTCTCTCTTTCCATGTGTAGACCTGTGCTTCCTCCCACGTGCCTAACAGTTTAGCTGTCTTCTTGCCATCCCCTTCTTCCTCTATGGTGGTAATGCATTGGAAAGGAGAACCAAAGTCACACTACATTAGTTTGGTGCTGGCTGTTGCTGCAGAGAGCCATTACTCTTCCCTGACAGTATCAAAGAGAGCAGCAGAGCTGGGCTGCGCCTCCCGCTCTCTCTCACCATGCACCACTCGCAGGAAATTGCCTCATACTTCAGCAGGCAGGAGGTGAAACGGCAGCGACACCCATGCATGTGTCACTTTCGGGGCTCAGGGCTTGGGTGGGGATTGGGTTTTGGTGTCATATACTACTGCTGCCTGGGGAGCAGTAAAGGAGTACTGCCCGGGGGGGGGGGGGGGGGGGCGGGAGGGAGTGCTACAGAAGCTGAGCTCTGGTTGAATACAGTGATGACGATTCTTGAGCAATGAAGGCTGTGTCGATCGAACCGGACTGCACTGCAGTGGAGCCCGCATCATTGTCATGTGGGTGGCAGTGACTGATCTATGCATAGGCTAACAGTTTGTCTCACTTCCCTGTTATGCACATGGAATGTTTACACAGTCTGCGTAGCCAAGTAAGTAAAGGCAAAAGATAAATGCAGAAGAAGTGAGGGATGGAATGGAGGGTGAATCGTTATGGACTGCTGTCTGAGAACTTTTGGGTGTGTAACACCTCGTCAAGTTCCCTTGAGTTATGTTTTCCTTGTTTTCGCATGTCATGTCAATTTTGGGTTTCCTGTTTTGTCATTCACCTCTCCCTCTCATTTCAGATGTATGTTTCCCACCAGTGTGATTACCTTTCCCCGCCCTGATCAGTTTTACCTGTTCACAATCACCCCTCCTCCTCCCTAGTGTATTCAGTCTGTGTACCCCCCTTTGTGTCTGTGCCAGTTCGTCTTAGTGTGTCTAGCGTTTCACCATTTTCTCCTTGTGATCTTCGTTACCTGGCTTTTGACTCGCCCCTGTTTTGAGGATTTGCCTGAACCGACTGCCATGTCAGAGGGGTGTTATTGGACTTCACTCTTAATCAGGGCTGAAAGATTAATCACAGTCAAACTGACATCGTGATGTGATAGAACGCACTTTTCAAATTGCAAAAGCTGCTGTTAATAAGCTCCACGTTACATATGCGAATGAGAGTAGATGAAAAAACAACTTAGGCCGAGCGCAAGCTTTGATTTTTGCAGTTTTACCGCGTTGGGAGCAGTTCACATGTTTACATATTGCATTGTTGTAAGAGTATTGTAGCTCCTTTATGGTAAAGCTCTGTATGTAGTGTAGTCGAGAGAGAGAAAGAGAGAGTGACGGTGAATGGGCTCAGAGCAGACAGACAAGATTTAGCTGTATCCTAGAGTATTCAAGTAAATGTACAATATTTATAGTATATATTTCAGTTTGTACCGTTCCCCAAATTGAACGTCGGCCTTGGAGGCAAAAGGAAGCTGAGCTACCAAAATGTTTTTCGAGTGATGGAGCCATAGTCAATGTCTGATATCCTACTATACTGTAACAGCTGGGAGATCATTAAGATTCACATTTATTTATAGAGATATATTTATATATTTGAATGTTCTCACCAGGCCTGTTGTTCTGCAGCGCTTTGTTGTTTTAATAATTCAATAGCTCAATGAAGATATGCTATTCATATCATCTCAGCAGTTTACTGTATATGATGATGGTGTCCAATGTTGTGTTGGTCATCGCATAGAATGATTCATTGCTAATGTGTAGTAAATAATACAGAAAGAAAAATCTCATACTGTCACAATCGTCATATTGGTCTAAAAGATTCTCACTGACAGTACATTATATTTCCTATTTTTTCAGCCCTGCTGTTAATACTGGGTAGTTATTTGTTAAGAGAAACTGACGACAAATGTACAATGTTGTACAAAGCGTATTCTGCCTTTGTTACAGTCTTTAAAAGAGGACAAGCTAATGGCATTTTCAGAGTTGGGGAAAGGGGATGTTATGAATTCAGCTGAAGCACAGTCAGCACTTCAGCTTCTCTGAAGCATGGGTTGATTAGACTTATGCCCATAAGGTAATGCAGTTTTTGAGCATCTTATGGGGAATATTAGACATTTTGTCAAAACCCTGCAAGCTAAGCAACATGCTTCAGTGCGTCGTTTAGTAGTGGACTGGTTGCTGTTTGCAGAAAAAGTGCATGTACCATACTTTTAGAGATAGGAGGTGAACCTTTTTCAGGGCTGGGTGGGGGGTAGAAATGTGTTGATGCCATTCCAGCTTCTCTAGCATCTCGCCACACCGCACCCATCATTCCGTGCAGATGTCTCGAGAGGACAAATGTTTATTGCTATTATAAAGCAGCCTTTGTTGTGATCGCGTGTGCTCTCTGTCCCCGTCTCCTTGTTTCTGCTCTCCTTTCATTTTGTGCTGGGCTGGGGGGATTGGTGCAGCCCGCCGCCTCTGCGGCTCTGTGATTAGAAAGGGAGGGAGGGAGAGTGCTTCTCAGCAGGACTCTCTGTTTTATATTCATCAAAAGAGCTGCCTTTGATTTGCTCCCTCTTTGACGTGTGACAGCATGGACTGCAGCACCACACTGCTGCTAAGGAAATCGTACACTTACCACCTCCTCTTCCACACAATCCTAAACCCCCCCACCCTTTGTCCCTTCTCTCCTTCCTGCCATCCCCCCCCCCTGCCCCCCCCCCCCCCCCCCCACCCGCCGATTACAGCCCACCACCTCCACCTTCTGTAGTCTAACCCTCGGGCCAATGCACCAGCTTATTAATTTCTCCATTATTATTGATATTGCTGCTTGCCTCGAATCGTCAGACTTTTGCCAAGGTCATCCTAGCTGAGAGCATGCCCCGCCTCTTCCTCGCACCTCCCATCTTGAGAAACAGACAGATAGACGGGCTGAAAAAATGGTGAGCTCACAGGCAAGACAGACTAATAAAGTAACAAAGAGAATAAAGACAGATGCAATGCAGGAGAACTAAAACTCTGGATGGAGCAGGATGATGATGATGATATGATGTTGACAATGACAAAAATGACAATGAGGAGACCGATAAAGTCACTTCCTTGTTGTCCTGTTTTATAGATGGTTGTCGATTGTACCAACAGTATTTGAATTTAGCCTTTTGCTGATTGATGGTTCTGTGAATATTGTTATTCTGGGGTTGTGCATGTGTTGATGACCATGGCTATACCTATACAGTAGTTGTAATGTTGCGGTTCAACAAAACTAAACTTCGCCATTATGTTCCAGTGTTCGCTCTACCTTCTGCTTTCAAGGATAGTTCAGTGTGTGACCTTCAGCTCTGACACTGCCAGAAGAAATCTGATGTTTCCCCTGTGTTGACACAGGAGCCCAGCCTCAACTATCGCATCAGTCAATTCTGCCTAGTCTGTGATAACTCACACTGCAATCACATACACATTCATACATACACCTCCACCTCGCTGTTCAAACACTGTCCCATTTTTACTTTGCTTTACACACACACACACACACACACACAGAGATGCATATGTTTGAACAGGACTGCTCTGTTCCACAGAGACCGAGCTGGTTATTAACAGCATAAATTATTTAAGAAATTTCCAACTCTACAAACACTGGTGGAAAGAGACAAGATGCAGGAAAGAGAGAATGTGTGTTTGTGTTTGATCCTTGAGGGACAAACTAAGGCTGTTTGCGGCCCGTTTCTTAATCCTTGCACTGATGCAGATAACAAGGTTACACATGACCAAGGAGAAGGGGAACAAGCCTGTGCAATAGTTCACCTCATTCACGTTTATTCTAGAAGCTATAGACAAATGCGTACACATATAGCACACCACATGGTTCCACACAACACACGTTGAACAATAGCGGTAATGGAATAGCTGGAGTGCAGAAGTAAAGTACATAGTCCATGCTTTGGACAACAACCCCCACAATACCTGTTTACAAGACATACGTACATACTCACTGCTTAAATGTGAAGATTTCATTGGTACACTTGTACAGTATATCGCATAAAAGAACAGAAAAGAGCCTTTTCTTCCACGTTATTTATAACAAATCCATATTGCAGTGGCTTTGTCAAACAGTACGAGAAAGTTAACTATTCAGCTGTGTGCCTGAGCTGTGAGGCTGTGATGTTTACATTACCTCATCACTGGCTCGTCTCTCACGCTTAGTTTTTACCCTAAAGTGTCTCTTTTGACAAGAAGCATTCAGTTCATCAGTGTTACTGTCGCTCTTGAAAGCTTTTTGCTTAGTTGACCAATACAGGAATGCCAACCAAAGTGAGATGGCACCGAAGTAATAGCTAGTCACTGTGCATGAATAATAACGGGGTGTGGAGGTCACAGCACCTTTCGACGTGTACGTAGGCATCAGTTTGATTTTGCTGTCAGCTGCGATGGAGTTTGATTGGAGTTTGATGCTGGGCTCTCACTGTGTGATAGCCCTCCTCAACAGATGACACCAGACTGTTCAAGGTGAACACTATGTAGCCCTGTCTACATGCATGCATCTGATCACCGTCTCCCTAATGGTCCTTCACTTAGCTCTGAGGCATCTTCTCCAGCACTCAAGCCAACGTCACCCTCTGTCATTTCAAATGTTCACTTGCCCCAGTGAGCAGACACAGACGTTCGGCTCTTTCTCCTCTGTGCCACTTGACAGAAAGGGACCGCAAAGGAGACAATGGTAGATGAGAGAGGGAGAGGGTTGTTGAAGTCGGCAACACTGCACTTTGTGTCAGAAATGGCACATCTAGCCCCCTGTAATCTCTGAAGCCATGGTGTGGTGTGTCAGTGTTAAGTTGATACCAAGCGTTGGGCCTCAGTTTGTGGACTTGCACATCTTTAGCTCCACTGTAGCGCCTCATAATCCGACTCAAAAGGACAGCTAAGTGTGTATGTGCCAAAGATTCACTGTTCTTTTCTCTCAACAAAGTATTCTTGCTTCTTTTCTCCCATTCCCTTGTGTTGCCAGTCTGCCTGTTGGCCCCACAGGACCCCCTAAAGCCTATGGGTGATTGTAGCTTTTATCCTTTCCTTCGGAATGACTCTCGCCAGGAAGGGGCTCAATCTCTTAGCTTGGCAGACTGCCTGTTCCCGGAGGCCCGATGTCATACTGAAGACCTGTTAGTTTAGGTTTGAGTAGAAACCTATACTTTTAGTTGACCTTTGGGTGCCTGGCAGACACAATATTAATGAATGGACCAACTCTTTATACAGTAGCTCTAACCCTGTTTTTAGTGGCAAAGATTTGGTTGGTGAAACATTTTCAGTGTTATCTTACGTCTCATTTATATGTAATCCATCTGCCAAATGCCAAAAACCCGACACAAACCCCCCAGAAGATGTCAGTGGGTTGACTTTTCTTCACTATCTGACAGATCCACTTATGAGTATAACTAAAGCAATCTAAATCATTGCAAGAGGAAGAGGCAGAGGGTGTATTTGTTTGCCTTTTTAAGGGTAAACTGTATTCTGTTTTATTTAGTTTCTATATTATCAAGTCAAGTTTGTTGTGCATCACTATCATGTCATCGGTTTATCTTTAGCGTGCTTCTCCATTGTCTGCTCTCCTGCTGCTGAAGTCAAGATCATTTGATCGGGCTCTAGACACAGCTGAGCCTCGGAAACTCGCCTCCATTCTTCTCTCAGGAAAGGGTGCCAAATTCAATGGAAGGTAGTAAATAAGAAAATGCTTCAAAGTCAGTACTTCTTACCCAATGAAGCAACAGACATATTTGTGCACTTGGCACACAATACGATTCTTTGACTCCTGGATAAGATAGACAAATACACATTCAATATTCGTGGTAAAGCGAGAGCATTATCACAAATACTGCACCAACCATACCAGACCTAATCTTATCAGTGACATCTGCTCAGGAGAATCTCTTAGTTTAGCAGAACTGAACAAATCACAAGGGAAAAAAAATACTCGTTTTACATTCAGACACCTGTTCCCACATTAGAGTGGCTTTGGCAGAGCCAAGCGCAAGCAATTATTAGCTAGTGGTGAGCATTTGGCCTATCTGTGTGGATTAACGGTGAGAATGCTGACCTGGGAGCTGGTCAGCCGTGATGCCGTCACACCTGAGTGAGTGGGCTTGACTATGGCTGCAGATAGACTGTCCAGGGGGCCAGGGCATTAGGGAGGAAGGCTAAACTCAGTTGGAGAAGCATTTGGGCTCATCCCTATATGCAACCACAGTTCCTGTCTGTGTCTTCCATACCAATAACCCCCAACAGAGGTGTAGCTTTTTAAATGAACCACTGCATAATGGAGATAAACTCAAGTCACGGGTCATAGCGAGCGATAAGAGCCTGTATTTAACTGGGCAGTTCTATACATCATCTCTCTTGAAATAGGCCGAAGTGTGATTGCATGGGACAGAATATGTTTGCCCATGTGTGACTGCAAGTTAATGCTTTTCTGTGAGTGTGCGCATGATTATGTGTACATTTGTTTAACAGTGTTTGTGTGAAAAAGAGTGACTAGGAGTTTGCTTGGGTATGAATGTGAGTGGAGAGAATGAGTGTTTGGGTGCGGGCCTGTGTGCGTCTGTTCTGGCAGCGAACGTGATTGTGTTTTGATTAGGTCTCAGTGGTGCGCCAAGTTCAGGCCTTGTTGAGATTCTTGCCGCTCTCACATCCCCATCGCTTTCCCAATTTGACAGCTGATGGGATCTCAGATGGAATGTGCGTGTATGAAGCAATATACATAACAACCTAATTTCTCTTCTCCATCCCTCACCCCTTTTCCCCCCCTATCGCTTTCATTCCACTCCTCTACCCCCCTCTCTATTTACCCGCAGTCATTGCTCTGTCCCTTTTCTTTCTTTCTGTCTCTCCAAACAGCTCGCATACAGCTCTCATACAATTCAGAGTTCAGGAGCAGTGCCAACCCCTGCCTTTGAGGCTGTAGTTTTTCATCCTGATGGTTGCATGCTGTCAAGCGTCCCTGGATCCAGAGTAATTCAGGAATAGTAGGTTGGCGAGTGAGCAATGCCAATAGCACAACATTCTCTCATTACGCAGTTCCTTATTGCTGTAAACGGCAACTGTGTCCCAGTGCTTAACACATACTACTGATCTCCCTATGTACACTTAATTGTGTATGTGTCCTTCTTACTGGCTTAAGTTATTACAGCGTTGGAAGCATTGCTGTCTGAAAGAAATCTATCTAGTTGTGATGTACAAAAAATAACTTTTGTGTCTAGACTCAATTATGGTTCCAAAGTCTTGTAATAACACTTATTTTTGAGGTATCATGTTAATGTACTCGCCTATTGTTGATGGGAGTTAATATGACATGTAACGGTCCAAACAGTGGCTCAGTGGCTTGCCCTGACTGACCTCTTCTGATTTTAGTTTTAGCAGAAAGCCCAGAAATATGCAGTTCAGCTGAAGTTAAGACTCTAAATTGAGGGCTATAAGTTTTCACAGCTTGTGTGAAGGGGCATTTTGAAACAAGGTGCCCGTTTGACATAACACATAATGTATTCTAACAAAGCTGTTATTGGTACCATGCCCACTTGATATGTCCCATCTTGATTTGTCTTGGCAACATACCATGATTTCCTTCTGCCAACTACATTACATATAGTATATGTAATTTAGTACCTATGGATCAGTGACTTCCATTCGCACATTGTCGCTTTCTCAGTACATTGCATTCCTCACTGGAAATCAGAGCATAATATGTACTGTTAACATGATGAGGAAAGTGCATGCACCTAGAGGGCATATTGTTTTTCCAATGACTGTCTGTATGCCTACACACCTGTACTCACTGTATGTACGTACTCTATGTGTGAGACCCTGCAGATCCATTAAGTGAATTGCAGGTAATTTTCCCTTACCCTGTAAACACTCACAATTTTCCTCGACTGTTTTTCTGTAGGCAGGTTGGAGGATTGTGCTTTTTATATAGAATACAGTATTTCTTAAGATATGGTATCAGTGTTAAAATAAGAATATGGCACCCCCAAAATAAGTTTTATTTCTCTCTTAAAATGTCCATTTGAATGTAAAAACTAAAAAAACGAATCAACGAAAAACTCTGACATTCCATAGACAACTCTTTACAAACAGGAACCTTACGTAATGCACTGTGAATTAGAAATGATCATGTCATGGGGCATCCCGGGGGCCAACAAAATATTCCAATTTAAGTTTACATTCACGTAAATACATTCCAGTAGTAGTCGGCAGTAGTATTTGTTATGGTGGCCAGTACGAGTCTGAGTGTTGGAACAAGACAGGAGCAAGACTTCCTGTTTTATGGACTAAACCACTTTCTTGGCTCAGGTTTCCAAAGCTGGTCGTTATGTTTAAGTCTAACTAAAGTGCGTTCCTGAGGGTTCTATTCCTGGGCCTCTTGGTTTTATCTTTACATGTTTCCCAAAAAAATATTATCGACTTGAGAAATCATAGTTTTGACCCAGGTCTTTTTATTACAGGCTTGGTAGAACATCCAAGGGAAATACTAAACATCTGCTGATGTCTGTGTCTTACATTTCAGCTAGTCATTGACTGCTAAATTATTTGCAGCGGAATATTAAATATTATAACTCTATTTAAGTTTATGTTAGCATGTCAAATTGCTTACTTTTCCCTAAAACTGAGGCACATATGTATTAAAGAGTTACCGTTACCACAGTCCCTCAAAAACACCCTTTAAGTTGAAGCTGAGTCAGCACTAAACCGATTCTGAAAGAATCTGATCTGATTCCGATTCTGATTTACTTCAACCTCCTACTCATTGTTTCATCTCAAATCCATTTTTATCATCAATTCCAAATATTTTTGAATATAAGTGAGTCCTAATTGGCAGGTGGCACCTCGCATGGTAGCCCTTGCCATCAGTGTATGAATGGGTGTGATTGGGTGAATGACATGTAGTGTAAAAGCGCTTTGAGTGGTCGGAAGACTAGAAATGCGCTATACACGTACAAGTCCATTTACCATTTACCAAATTCAAATATTTCCAAGCCAGAACAACAAAAATATGTCATTGTTCTAACATTTAAAAGTGTGCAGGTGGTGTGCAGACATATTTCTTATGTTTAGGTAAATTTAGGTCCAGGAAACCATTTTATAATGTACATGCTATATTTTTGTTTGTGTTTGTATTGTTGCCGGACCACTGTTGATCCGTGATCCTTAAGGATCCCCCCCCCCCCCCCCCCTCGCGGTTTAGCACGCATGTGAACCGTGGATTAATTACACATTTTAACGGTAACCATCACAATGTGAAATAAAGTTTTATTGACGATCGTTATCCGCCAATATTCAGTAGTAGTCGCCGATCTCTGATAATGTTACATTGTAAACAACCAATCCGTGTTGAAATTAACAGGAGACCGGAGATTCTGTTCAGTTACATCATGATGCGTTCAGGCTCTGTTCAGTGAAAATGAGTATTAGGCTAAGGTAAATTACAATGTTATGGTGATGTGTTCACATGTAATCTCTTGAATATACACCAGTGCACCAGTGATGTACAGTATCTGCTAATGAATGTAGGGATTGGTATTTGTGTGTGCATAACCTGGTTATTACCTACTAATGGCGCTGTGTTATTTATGTATTTATCAATCAAAAAAATAAATCGAATGTTCATTCAGCAAAAGATATGAAATATAGCTACATTGACAGAGCTCAAGGACTAGTTGTTCCAGTTTTCAGAGAGCTTCATGTTTGTCAAGTGACAAGCAATGCATTTTTAGAGGGCTAGAATGTCCTGCGTGTGTTTCTGTGTTTCTGCATGTACAGTTTCACCGAATATATATTCGGTGAGTCTGTGTGCATATGATAACATGGGATGGTAAGGTCCACCTGTGTGCGTTTGTTGATGGGTGTATGAATGAGATGTGTGTTAGGACAGGGCTGTTGTAATGAGCCTTTGCAGCAGCTTGCTTTAGTATTGAATGCACATCTCCCTTCTTTTAAAGGCAGTAAAGCATGCTGTGAAATATTTACAGTGCTGTGGTTGGTTCCTGCAGCGAGTCCCGCCATGGAGGATGTTATAGCAGCTCACGGCTCTAATCGCTCATCCTTGGCCATCAATCAAGGTGTCGCCCCCACTCTTCCTTCCACCCCCGCAGAACGTCTCAAGTCCACATAACAAGGACACTTTTAATGGCCTCCCACAACACTTACAAACATCAACCCCAGTTAAATAGTTGTATCATTATTCTTGTTGTGTGTTAGGGGGAATTCTATAAACGTGTAGGTTCTAGTGTTTTGTGGCCGTCTGTAACCTCAAGGTTGCTGAGAAGTGTGTAAGGTGAGAGGTTTTACTGCAGGCTTTGGAGAGTCAAGCTCTTGGTATAGAAGTGTGGCAATAAAAATCAGCTCAAAGAAAGATGAGGGAAAATGACAGAATGATGGCAGTGGTGAGAACCCACAGTGTTTTGTTTCTTTACGACTAAAGTTCCTCATTTAGTGAGTGATTTCTTGTGTCATCCTGCTTGTAATTTGGGTTTATACATATTTAAGTATGTTTAATATTGATTTGATTTTAAAATATTTAATTATTAGACAGTTGACAGTGTAGAGTGATTGCAACAAGGGTCTTTTGGCAAATTCTAGGACATCCCAATCTCATAGTATATTCGTGAACCAACTCAGCCACCAGGATGGCGCTGTGCACTGTGACCTACAGTAGGTTTAATACTGTACGCCATGTAAATTACTGGCCCTTATATGGTCACATTGTGCTTTTTATGTTTGTAATTCTGCTCATGTTAAGCACTTTGTGACTAATGTCTGAAAAGCGCTTTATAAACATATTTTACTTACTTAACTTATCCTGTTCATGGGTACAATTTGGAGTTAGATACAGCTATCATCCACAATCTTTCCTTTGATTGAATGTTGTTGAGATGTTTAGTAATGTACTAAACTTGAAACAATTTCAGTCAATAGTTGAAGCGTATGCTACCAGGGATGTCCGATCAAGTTTTGTTGGCCTTGATCCGAGCCCTTTAGTCTAGGATATCTACAGTTTGATCCAATACATATAAAAACTTAAATATTGATTATATATGTGTAACATCTGTCACATTGAAATAAAAGCAAACATTCCATATTCTTCACAAGCTTCTTGATCCAAATGCTTGAGGTTTTGTTTGAAAAATATTATGTTTCTATACTTAAATTATTGATATCATGAGAATGGAAGTTAAACAGGGAAAAATGAGACTCCTTAAACTGACTTAATGCCATCCGTTTGAGAGAAGACGTATCACTCTGTTGAGGTTTTTAGAAACTTCAGAGTTGCGTTTCTTCCCCTACAAATGCTGTTTGGCCAACTGCAGACACCGGTTGCTGAGAGCACGCAAACCTGACATGTTTAACTTTGGCCTGTCGTCCAGTTACTCACGGAATCAACATTAATTAGTGAAGGCTGATATGACCTTCTGATGGCGATGTCATTTTTACCGGTGAATGCAGCAGTAAGCGCAGGCTAAAAATGAGCTGCTCCTTCCTGAATATTTTAGACACTCTTACTCTTTGCTAAGAAGAAAGAGAGAGAAGAAATAACAGATATGTAAGCATTAGAGTCAAGTAAAACCATGTATGTTCAGTTTCTGAACTCAGTCACTCGCTGGTGCACCCAGATTTCACATTCTCACACTTTCCTCTTGCAAAGGCAGCTAAATGCTAGCACTGTAGGCTGTTTTATGAATTTTACTTCCCAATGTATGCAATGATGTGTATCAAATAATACCAATAAAATGTATAAAATAATATTTTTTTTGTAGCTAGGGAGAAGAATATTAATAGTCAATTTTACAATTTTTGAATTGTCAAGTGACTAGCAACAGGGACATCCTTTTTAATTCACTAACTGGCTAGAAAACTTCTATGCCACATTTTGGTGTAAAGTCTAATTTTTTCCTTTCTTTCAGGCCCAGCTTTCAATCTGTCACGGATTTAATTTCCATTTCCCTACGACATTCCTTTTATCATGCCAGGCAAGACAAGATGCAGGAGATGAAACTAAGCAGAAAAAGAGTAGTTGTTCCTCTCTGCAACGGCTATGTGTTTTAGTTCATGATGAAAAGAAATCTGGCTTTGTTTATTAGTAAGAAAGAAGTAGGTTGCTATGCTGTTGACTGAGCAACACTAATTAAAATCCCTGTAGAGCCAGGACTTTTCTAGCTGCTGCTAAACTTTGCTTTGGAAATGCATTTCTATTTTTAGATGATCCAATTTGTCTTATCCCTGGCAAAGTGTGTGTGTGTGCAAATGTTCAATTATTATTCATATTTTTTGATTTTTTTGAAGTGTTTGCTCCAAAGTGTGGTAAAGCATTTGGAAAGAAAAATGTGATTAGTCTGATAAAATGTATTATGTTATTAGAACAACTCTGCATTCACAGGGGAACAGTGATGGTACACATCCATATATATTGCTGATATTTATATAGATTATTGTTGTATATTAAGACTGTTGCTGTTTGTTTTTTACCACAGGGACATTGAAGGGAAAAGGCCGTGTTTTGTGATGTTTGCTGCAGTGTCTTAGTGCAGGCAAACAACCACCACACACACTCGCACACACCACCTACTGTATAGCACTTGCACAGGTGTGGGAGGCAAGAAATAATTAGTGGTACTGCACAAGTGTCAGCGTGTCCTCTTTGCCGGCCATAAAAGTTAATTAAAGAAAAGGAATTTTTATTGTGCTCGGCTGCTCAAGCACAGGCTGGGCTGCTGCTTAATAACAGCCTCCTCTGGAGCCCTCAGAGCCTCTCCTGAAGCTGTCAAGAGAGTTGTACAGCTGAAAAATGGCTGACTGCAGATGTGTGGTCAGCATGTCGGTGTGTACAGTACCTGGGTCTGGTAATTGTTTGCATGATATTCATCCTTATTCTATATACATTATTTGACAGTTATTGAGTTTTTCTGAATTGTGACAAAGATGAAGACTCGTTTAGAAAACCATGAAACCACAATAGGGAGGATTCGACTGCTTGCTTCTTTGTGAGTGTGCAGTCAGACTGTTGATTTTTAGGATTGGCTGATGAACAGATTGAACGTAATGCGTGATTAATCTATGTACCTTTACATAACCATATGCAGTATTAAAACAAGACAAAACAAATGTGAAAAAGACCTACAAATATGAATGTACAACACTTTTCATTGTTAGTGGTTTGCCATTCCTGCACGGGACTCCCAGGAAACATTGTCCAGCGTTACTGTTTGTATTCTTTTCTTATTGATATCAGCCTCGCTGTTTTCTTTGACTCTCATCTGCACAAGACCTGTATGAAGTTACTACATTGCAAACCGAGTATTTCCTGCTGCTGCTAGTTCACATTTAAAGCATTCAGCTGGCAATAAACGGGGTGGCTTTTATTGTGAAGCAGTCACAGGAAACGCAATGTAATTGTCATTTAGGCTAGTGCTGAAAAAGATAGTTCATCAGAAGTGCATCCACAAAACAAGAGGAAAGTCCTTTTTGATCATTGTAAGGTATAAGTAAGTAAGTAAGATTTATTTATAAAGTGCTTTTTACAGACATAAGTCACAAAGTGCTTAACAGGGGCAGAATTAGAGACATAAAAAACACAATGTGACCATATAAGGGCCAATCATTTACATACACACAGAAAGAACAAATTTAAAACATGGTTTAAAAGCAGGCCTAGGACATGAGTTTTTAGTCAAATGCCAGTCGAGATATAAGGTAGTAATGGAACAAGAAAGAGCAGCTACAGTGAGCTGTTGGATGAAGAGCTGCAGGAGACAGGCTGCACACCTCCAACTCCTCAGAAAGCTAACTGACCTAACTGTGCCCTGCTGTTGTGTGGAAAACTACTCGCACGGTGCTCAGCATGAAATTAGTTTGTGGTTGCTCTTGGCAAAATTGAAGAAGGCAGATTATTGACTGACTTCTTCACTAAAACAATGTGCGTTTGTTTTGGTGCACTGTAAATAGATACACTTGTTTGTCTTTTGTTGTGTTTCTGGCAGAGGGGCTGCCTTAAGAAATGTTTGCGTCCTCTAGAATTCTGGGACTTGTAGTATTTAACGGCACTTGCTGTTACCACAATTCAATTCAATTCAATTTATTTTTTGCATAGCCCAAAATCACAAATTACAAATTTGCCTCAGAGGGCTGAACAATCTGTACACACATACGACATCCTCTGTCCCGGAACTGGAAATCCGCCTGCACTGTAATCTTAAAGATTATAACTCTAAAAGTAAAATACAGATTTTGGCAGAGGAACTTTTATATTGAAGTACATTCCATTCAAGTCTCTGCGTATTCACAATCGAGCAAAACTTGGCTTGCCTAGTTTTTCAATTCTTCTGTCCTTTCTTACGTTTAACAAAAAGCAGTTTGCAACACTGTGCATGAGGGAACAGTTCCAATATTTTGAAAAGCACAGTAAAATGGGTCTGACATCTGCTGTACCCGGACACCAATGGTTGACAATAACCTAAGGAGTAGAAATGGATTAGTCTTCAGTGGACGATGGCGTGGATCCATTGACCCTAGTCCTAATCATCTAGATCTGCTCCGGACCAGTGTTGGGCAAGTCACTTTACATCACGTTTTTTACTAATTACTCATCATTAGTAGTAATTAGTTACATTGCATATTACATTACATGTGTGTTACTGTGCATATGCACCTAGTAGTAAAAATTGTATCTTTTGTTGAAGTTTATGTAACTGTAATTTTGTCCTTCTTGGCGGTATTTGTCATATGCTGTGGGTATGGTATAGTACTGTAGTAGTGTGTTATTGCTTTTTTTTTGGGGTTTGTTTTTTTTGCCAACCCCCTTTGAATTAGCTTTGTCCAAAGGTTCTCAGCAAAGAGGAAGGTATTTGTTGTTTGTGGCCGACACAGATGGTAATGCATTTGTCAAACTTTCACACTGTTGGCAGAATATTTACAACGTGCCCAGATCAGGTACGCCACGCCCACGTTCATGGTATAGTGTTTGGGGCAACAGTCTCACACGGGCGACAACGGCATATCTAGTTATTGGCTGATTGTGCCAATTTGCTGCCCTCAGACTAGCAGCCCGCATGTAGTTCAACTTGAATTAGCAGAAAGAACGTGGTTGTAAATGAGGTGGCAGTGGAGGAGATGAGAAAGGGAGGAGGAGTTGGGAGGGATGATGAGATGGAGGGGGAAACCGAGAGGAGCTGTGCAGCAGTAAAGGATGCATTAAGCAATTAAAGTTGCGGAGCAGCAGAATGAAGTGATGCGATGATTTTCCCTGTAATTGTCATAGCTATCACCAATGATTACAAGGGAGCACAGGACACAGGAGCAAACGACAACAGTATGCTGTATAGCTGCATGCTGCTTTGACAGTTTTTCATACATAATCACAGCCAGCTGGATACACACAAATACTGTCAATATAAAACCCATGATGCGTTCAACGCTGTATTATGACAACATAATTGTATGTATCCCTGAGGTAATTAAGCCTAATGAGATCCACCAGAATTAAATTTACTTTCATAAAGCCAATCCAAAAAAATGCCCCCGACAATGAAATGTATCTACATATTCTCACCATCTGCGCACTTATGCTCAAATAATCATGTAGGCATCAATATTTGATGAACAACAAAGACGTTAGCGCCCTGCAGTATTTTTGAGCTTGAGCCATGGGATTATGTTAACAGTGCTCACACAACCTCATCTATGATTCATTTATTGCCAGAGCCCAAGCCACCACTGTTCTGTTGAGCCTGTCTGCAGGAGATAGCCAGTGGAAAGACAGAGGCTAGGCTACAGGATGGAAAGATAGTTGTAAAAAGGAAGACATTAAGACGACAAAGAAATGTAACCTTTCGTGGGTGTTAAGTTTCAAGCTGCAACTGCAGTTCTCTCTCTCCCCCATTCCCCTTTGCTCCTTTCAGTCCCTCCCTCCCTCCTTTACTGCAGGTCTTTCCAGTCCTCATTAATGCAAATTTATGCAGCATGGCTGGCACAAAAAACCAGCAGGGAGGGGGTCCTCTCCCTTGATTACCAGCAGTGAGAGCGGGGGTAGGCTGGGGCGAGGGTGACCTGGACAGACACCTCATTTAATTTAATACATTGGAGCATGCAGCAGTGGGGGAGTCGAGGCGAGAGAGGGAGATAATCAAGAGGCTTGGCCCTTATAAATGTGCTCTGAGATGACATGTAAGAGATTGGATTTGGAAACGAAGAGCAAAGCCAAGCGGAACACAATTGATTGATTCCATTCAAGTGATCGTACCCACTGATGAGGAATGAGTTATATTAATGTTTTCTGAGGGAGGAGGATCTGATGAGATTTTTAAAAAATTCAAAATAAGTGTTTTCATTCCCTATTTCTTATTCAGCAAACTCTCCCATTTACAGTCCCAGCTGCAGGAATAGATAGTCACCATGAATCCCTGTTATGCAGCAAACAGCAAACTCGCCACAGTTAGAAACATGGCTACTTTGTGGATTCCCTAAAAACAGTGTAATAGACTGTCAAAAACCACCAAACTTTAAGTTACACTACATAATTAAACAGTATCAGCAACAGCCAAAATACTGCAATTCTGAATGTGAATTAAAACTTAATAATAAGTGCAGTGTGTTTGATAGTGCATAGTATATCAACAAGGAAATATCTTTTAACTATGCAGAATTAATCCAAAGAATTCACATTAATACTTTTCCATGTAATTAGTTTTAACCAACTTATGTTGTGGATGACCAGAAAGATAGAAACTCATGTACAACATGTAATCCAACAGAACGGCCCTACGACAAATATCTTTGTTGTTCAGACCGCGTCATAGAGGACTTGACTCAAACGTGCCCTTTAAATACATGATTGAACTAAATATTAGAAATACCTCGCAATGTAATGTTTTCCAATACAACTCCACGGTAGACAATGCTCTTGATGCCTTTGATAATGGTCATAGTTATTGCACTACTTTATAGCATTACTGAATATTGTAAAGGTTTTTTTGTTTTCTTTTAGTCAATCAGTGTAGGATTTCACTGTCAACGGAAGATGGGAAACTGACGCCACAGAACTTAACATTATACAGATGCTCCCTGATCTCTGGCTCTGCCCTAACATTCTAAGAAGATTATTCTTTTAGCATCCAGGCCCCAGAATTCAGAGCTAACAGCCATGTCTGCCAGTGACTCCCGTTCAGTACTGCAACTCTTTAAGGTAAGGTGATCCCTGATCCCCCCCCCCCCTCTTCCCCTCTCTTCTGAAGATGAGCAGTCCCATCCTGAGGCTAGTGCACCTCTTAAGACGTCAGCTGAGGGTTGACACACCACCCGCCACTCCCTCCATCCATACTGTGACGAATGGCAGGAAATCAGACGGTGGCCATGACAGGCAGATTATGAGATCCCTCTGTCTACATGACTTAGCCCCGTCTCTGCTTCTTAATCGTTAAATGTGATTAAAGCAAACAAACGGAGCATTATTAGATTAGTGAGAAGGACATGGAGTCTTTGTTTCTTATTATCTTTTCCTTTTTAATGAAATGCTGCTTGAAATTAACATTGCTTTCACTAATTTGATTTAGCATCGCCCCGAGAAATACCAGACAGCTCTCATTGCCTGCAGACAGTTTGAGATCCTTGTCAGGGGTTGAGATCAAATGTTGGAGCGAGGCAAACATTTCTGTTCTTCTGCAAAGTTCACAGAAGCTGATTGAGTTATTGGTGCTGCACTGTATGTGCATTACAGATGATTTTAGATGAGACGATAGAGAGATGAGTTACAGACAAAGTCTGAGACACTAGAGATGGATTAGTGTATTGTTAACACACAAGATATTTAGAAGTAAATAAACAAGAAACTTTTATAGTGAAATGAATATCGCAGTGGTCACTTCAATGGACACTCAACTGTTCTTGCTCATAGTGTTTGTTCAAAAGCTGCTGTGTGCTTAAATTAAAGAGGGCTAGTGTATGCTTGAATAGCAAGTGTGTGTGTGTGTGTGTGTGTGCGTGTGTCTGTAATTGGTGGCGGTTGCTGCATTGTTATTGAAAATAATCCTGTCAGCATAATCCTCCTTTGTGAGGTTCATTAATTGCATTTAAGATCGGATGCAATCTAGCTGATTCAGGCCCTGCGACCTGCTGCACAAAGCCCCTGTCGCTTCAAAGGGTCGGGTAAAGGATGTTTTCAGATTTTCATTTCAATATGCACTGCTTTTTCATCCCTTTAACCCATAATAGTGTGACTGCATTGTGTTTACGGCGACAAAATTAATTCAACAGCCAGCCATTTTCAGAGTGCAGATGCTACTAGACACTGCTACTTGTGTTGGTGAGACGAGGGCTTTTTTTTAAACAATTGAATCATAAAGTGCAGTATTTTACATTACATATCAGACACTTTTCTGACGGGCATATTCCAACTATATGATGACATGTCATGTTTGTTACATATGTACACTGGAGTATTCGTAGAGGTGGTCACGCAGTCATACATACAGTGGTGCATTGTTTGCATATTTGCCACACAGATTATTCAGGATCCGTGACATATTGTTTTGTTACATAAACAAACATTTCTGGTAGAAGTGTTGTTTGAGTACCTGAATATCTGCTGTAGTTGTTGTTGAAGATGGAATGGGACACAATGGGATAGGTGCTTTATTAAGTTAGACTTATCGACGCCATATGTGTACTCACACACACCCACACTGTAAAGAATAAGTATCTCCAGCTGCTGGAAAATATATAAATATATATATTGTTTTACTACGGCTTGTTTTTGAATGGGTCAGGTCCCTCATAGAGAAAGACCAGGAATTTGGAGGCACTCAAACAGCCCACTGTATGATCCAGACACAGCTTTCTGTCACACAGCCATGTCTCTGAATTACTGTCCCTTTTTTTTCCTGAATGAAACTTTAGTAAATCCATTTTGTATGGCCTTTGCAGCTTTAACTGTCTGAGTTACAGCTGCTTAAACCCAGAGGTCACCTCCACACTTGTTTAACAGCTACTCAGAGCACCTTAGTGAGCGTCGTTTTGCCCTGACTGGCAATAAATACTCATGGACAAGGCAGGGTTTATCTTTTCTCAGTGTTTTAAATGGATGCCTTCCTTTAAAAGGAATATAATGCACAAATACCCGACAATAGTGTATTGATACAACCGCGACTTGTATCAAGATTTTTATTTATTTTGTTAAATCTTGTTTTAAACAGATTTTTCCTGGCCTGTTAGATGATCCAGCCAATATCACAACATGGCGTCTCACAAGCAAGGGGTCGTATGGTGCGGGGAAGCGCTGTGTGATCCCGACTCGCGAACAAATGAGGGAAGTAGCAGCGTAATGCCCAGGAAGAGGGGAAGAAACGTGTCAAAACATCGCTACCCACTGCAGAGAGAGAGAGTAGCCCTTATGTGCGGTGTTAGAAGACTCGACCACCAAATCATATTTCATGTACAGTATACTGTATGTGATACATCACTGAGGAGTGGGAACTAGTTTCATGTGTTTTGCAGACTCGGACAATGCATGAGAGCCATACAGGCGGGAACATTGCGGAGTTTCTGAAAACTGAACGTGGAGGAATGGGACATAAATGGGAAGGACCCAGCCATAGTGATAGACAACTTTACTTAATGCACTTTATTTCATATGATGTTTATGGCATCTACATGTAAGTTAAGAGTGGTCAGTGACAAAATAAAAAAATGATACAATATGTATTTTATTTCATATCAAGTTGTGGCAAGTGCATTTTAGTAGGAAAAAAGTGTTCAGTGACAGAATTACATTACAATATGCACCTTATTTTCATATATTTCTTTATGGCGGGTGCTTTTCAGTCAAGTGTGTTCACTGCTGAGTGACTATGTGCAATGCAAATACCTTTTGAAGTACTTTTGATGCAATTTGTCTGCTGAGTTATCGATGTATGTATTAGACTATCCAGGTGGTACACAGCAAGTTGTATTTTCAGCTCTAATTTTACATTTTCAGTATTGCAATGTATCGTATTGTGAGGTGCTTGCCAATACAAAGCCCTATTGAAAAGTGGCTCTAAGGATGAAAGGTACTGTATAGTTGTACAGTTTGAACGGTTACAATGACCATACAAACATCTCAAAACGTTCTTGCAGCATAATCCACTTCCCCACTGTCCACCGTATCTGTTTCAACACTCACATTTTTGACAAAATATGGTCAAATATACTGCTTCTATTTGTTGCAACCACTGTTACTTGTCACCTTTGTCACACGCAAGTAGATTTGTGTACTTTGGTCCTGAGTGACAAAGATGCAGTTACTGTGTGAGTAATAAAAGCAGAATGGAAGCACCATTTTTAGCCATATTTATTCCCATTGTGTTTGGGCCATCCAGCATACAGATGGCCAGTTCAATAATGGATTATTCAACAGGAGTGGCTAAAGAAGTTGGAATCCAAGCTGACAGCAGTTGTTATCCTCTGCAATCCCAAAGTGAACAAATGTACCAAAATGAGTCATTCGACTGAAGTGTTTGACTAGCAGGGAGCCTAAATTTACCCCGCAGACTAAAAGCACCGATGTGGACGTACCCACGATTTAGAAGGGAAGGGTTAATAAAGGGATCATTACAATACAGGACATCAGTATAGACTGATGGGTGTAAAATCACTACACCTGCTGTAGTCCACTGCTCACAAGCATCTTATGTGAAACTTGATGACCTGATGATACTCGCAGACATATGTACAAAATTGCATGTTGCATTTTGAAATTTAGGGACATCAGAAGACTATCCCAGACAATCTAAAAAGGAAAATGTCTTCCCAACACAAAGTGTTTAGAATGATTTTTGTGAAATATTCCATTAATGCAATGCAATGTGTAAGATCTGGCCAGAATTTTAGTTTGAAACACTCAAAAAATTAACTAACACTACTAACCTGAAGAGGTTCCAGTGATGAAGTTGTCGTTATGTCGATGTATTGTGTTGTGGAGATGTCTACTGAAATGAGCACGCCAACCAGCTACCCCCGGCCCGTCCTGTCTTGTAAGTGGAGAGGCGATAGTGAGTCATCGTTACATTCAGTCTGCCCTCGGCCCAACATGAGAGGACAAAGAGTAGCGCTGCCCTGGGGGCTTGTCAATCACAGTTGAAGGTACAGGGTACGTGGATGTTTGTGTTTTATTGGATTAAATCCAAAGCGGCAGAAACGAGAAAACGACTCATTTTTTAATTTCGTCCTGCTCGCCACCAGGAGATTACCTCACCGGGATGAGGGGGCGAGGAGGCTCCAGGAGATGGACTATAAAGGCCCCCCAATTAGTGGCACAGCAAACACAAAGGGGGCTTATGCCACATGTGAAGATTATAAGATAGCAGTGTTATTTTCAAATTGTGTCTTTTCTTGCCCTGCTGGTAAATTCAGATTGTATTGATACAGAGGTGAAATGCTGCCCCCTATGTCTTTGCAGGATGTCGCCAGACATTACATGGCACCTTTTAAGGCATCGTTAATATCAGGGCCAGAAGCAGGTGCCGCTGCGCTGATTTAAAATGGGAGAATATTGGCAGAGAAAGCACTGCTTCAGCTTCTAAAATATCACAGAAATGTGAAAAGATGGGTGGGCAATATTGCAAAGACTTTTGCAAGGTTGTCTTATTCCATGCTGATACCATGATAACGTGATGGTCCATTCATAAATCGATGTAATAATTGTTTGTGTGCACACGCTCATATTTATTCATTTACTACGTTTAAAAATGTCATGCATCTGCCCGGGTGAGATTTGCTTTTCCCCATCAAAAAGAAGCAGCGCAGCAGGAAAATCTATGAACAGGAGACCCACTGGTCGAAGCTTCTTTGTCTGCATTACACAGAAGTTGTCTCAGGTGTGTCTTTTGTAGCTTATACTGTGCTTCGTTTGTCATGTGTCACACACACAAACTGTGTGATTATTGATATAAGCATTTCTGTGGTGTGCCGTTATGTCTTCTCAGCTCCACTTAATTTTGACCTTTCAAGCATTTCTGTCTGTTTCATTTGATTCTTTTCCTTTTTTTCCTCTCCTCTCCCCTTTTTGTTCTCTGGCTGGTGGCAGCAGGGAACTTGCCATGCATTTCACGTTGGACTCAGAGTATGTTGCTATGGTGGTTGCTAGGGATTTAGCCTAGAGTGACGTGGAAAGTCCAAATATTAAAGGTGTCCTTTTGATGCAGAGGCAATGGAAGGTGTGAGGAATGAGCAATCGCCTCAGAGAGCGTTTTTTTTTTTTTTTTTATGTGCCCTTTCATTATCATGCCTTCTGTGAAATATCAGAATTGATTTTCAAAACACAAGAAAGGACTGCGTATAAAGGCACAAGCCAGAGCAAAAGGGGAGAACACTGCCTTTGCATATAATGCTTGTTCATTCATTTTCTCATTTGGGCATGTATGTAGAGAAGATTCTCTGCAGCCTCCTCATCAAATAAGCACTTTAATTGTATCTGCTGAATGACAGTGGACAGCAGTAAGTAAGGTTCAATGTTAGTGTTTGATGATTTGGAAATTAAAATGATGTCCTTGGCATGTACAGAAGCTAGACCAAATAATGGGAACATCTAACAAAATGTGAATGTCAAATACCTTAAAGAAAAGACCAACCTCTGTCAGACCAACCTGTTATATTAATCCTTTATATAGCAAAAAATAATTATAAAATCTATTTTTCACTTCACATTGTCTAAGTGCCTTTAAGTACCCTTAAAGGGTAAATGATGATGAGTTCTTTTCATTAGGTGGATCAGTGCTGTGAAAGAACAGACGCTACAGTACACTGTTGTGTATGCAAGTCAAACGTGACTGAGCTCCGTTTTTTGGCAAGCTTTTTTTCTATACGTGCTACTGTGTGCAACTCTGGAAGGTGTTTAAAAATAAAGAATTTCTGTTTGATGAAGTAGTCGAGGAAAAACAGAGCGATATCAAAAACAGGAACATGAAGACGAGGAAATTGCTGGTCTCGCGGCACAGAGGGCAAAGTTGAACTGGCACAGAAACGGGGCATACACTAGGGAGGTGTAGGTGATTAGACACAGGTGGGATCAATCAGGGGCGGGGCAGACAATCACAGTGGCGGGAAAACACACAAAGACAAGAAGTGAAGTGACCTGAGAGGAGATGTAAGTAGCACAAAATAAAACAGGAAACACAGACAAGTGATGAAATAAGAAAGCACTACTTAAGAGACAGTAGGAGACATGGCCTTTGGAGCCTAGCCGTGTGTCCTTTGTGCACCATATCGAGTGTATTCTCACAATACTGTATAGGCCTATATCGTTTCTCAGAGTTCTTTTCAAAACGAAACATGATGTTGGCCGTTTGCTACTGCAGTATACTGTTTCCAGAAAACCCCAAATCAGCATGGTTATGGTTGACTTGCATGTAGTGCATCAAGGGCTTCAGGAGGGTAATACAGTCATAGAGGTAAAAACTGTATATCTTTTTCAAAAGCTGTGTGTTGGTTTTAGCTATTAGCTAGCTAACCTAGCCATTGAAAACAAAGCTCAGCTTGGCTCACATTGTCTAACCAGCCAGACCTTCAGTACCAGAGGAAGCCAAACCAGCAGGGTGCATTGTTCCACTAAGCTACAATGTGTGTTTCTATCCTATCTTGTGATATTGGAGCTGTAGGATGTCTGCGGCTGAGTCAAATACAAAGATAGATGAAAGAAAGATAATAACTGTACATAATGATGTCTTTTGTATTCTTTTCATTTTCTGCATTGAGTATGTTAAGCTTAGCTTAGCTTAAATCTTGGCAACAAGGGGAAAGGGTTTGCATTGATAAAAACTGAAAGAACTGGCCATCTAGCGAGTCGCAGGATTGCTGCATTATAATGTCTATTTACAATTTGAAGCTATTAAATACAGGATCAAACAACTATTTGCTATGTAAAGATATAGTGGACTAGCGTTTACCTGAGCAGAGATGAAGTCTCTCTCCTTCTGTGCTTGCTATCCCCCACTGGCTAGCTGGTCGTTGCTCTGCACTGCTGTAATACTGTGGTTACAGCTGATAATGCCGTCACAACTGACGGCGTTGTGGCGGAGGTGTAGCGCCCACCCTTCGGTTCCCCCTCAGATAAACACTGCCAGCTCTGTCAGCACTTTGGCTTTAGTTTGTTCTGTTAGCGCTGTTAGCACCGTTGGCTATAATCCGCCGGCATGTTGAGAGCTGCTGAGAAGCAATCAAAATGTTCCCAATCTTTAAATTGTAAACTTAATTTGAAATTCTTGTCACATAACTTATTTTTTTCAATTTGAAAACTTATATTCTGTCAGTGATGCTTTTCCAAGATTTTGTATATATTTGATTGGATGTATGCATTCTACTTGTGCTTTTCTTTTTGTGAGTGACTGCTTGATATGAAGGTTTATTTAGCATGTGGCAATCAGTAGCAGCCTAAATGATAATGTCCAGTGCCCAACACAAGAGCTCAAGGCCTGAGGAGAGAAAGACCTGCCCTGCCCTTCCTCCCTCTTCCTGTTGTACTGCCTTTCCTTGACTTGCAGTCCACAGCTGTAGCAGCCATCACACAACCTCAGGCAGGCTAGTTAGCCCTGAGAAAAGAGCCTGAACCCCCGATCAATAACTTAAGTCTTGTCTGCCTAATTGCTCATTGGTTGACATTGGCGCAAGGCTAAATGTAAGTGCATGTTCCCCCGAGTGATCGTCTTCGGCTCTATTTCCACCACTTGCCGCCTAGTGTTGGGCTCACGGTCTGCCCCTCTCTCTTTTCTCCTGTCCTCGCCTCTGTTCACCCATGTTCGGAATGGAGAAAACCTGACCTGATCGGCTTCTTCTCAGCTATCTCAGCGGGATGAGACTATCCAGATATTCCAAAGAGATGTGTTGCTCCCTCACCAGGCCCGTGACTCTCAGGCTTCTCAGGTAAATATCCGGGTTTAATGACGGAACAGGAAGATTAGCCAGTTACTCTCGCTCTCAATTTCAATGAGCGCCAGGAAATTAGCTGGTGTGGTTTGGGGATTTCTGAACGGCTTATTCTATGCAGACGCACTTTATGAGTATGGAGAGGCCAGTATTGATTGTGCTCATTGTGAATTATGTGAATAGATAAAAGTGTGAGTGTGCATATATATTAGGCTATTATGCGCTCAGGTGCTAAAGTAAAAATTCTGCTGAATAAATATGAAATATGCCTCCATCAGCATCCAACTGTTGTTCCCTCGGCACTAGTAATTTGAGAAGATAATTGGGAAAGCATGTTTGCCTTTTTCTGATGAGATGAGATATTATGATAGCTCTCTGCAGCCTGGGTTTAAATCTGTATTGATCAGTGTGAGGCTCAGGAGCTCAAATCAAAACAGCAGTACAGCCCCTGCACAGTTCCATATATATTTCTGTCTTTGTCTTTATTTAGTTTGAAGAAATCTTACAATCCTCGGACATTAAACATCAGATATTGTGTAGCATAAGAAGCTCATTTGTATTTGTTCTCGCCCTCTTTTCCAGTAGTAGTGTGCTAATGTCATGATTTAAATGAAGTATTGATCAGTTTAGGAGGGGAGAATAGAGAGAGAGGGAGCAATTGTGAGGGAAAGAAAGCAAGACCAGGGTTATCGGTGTGGATCGCATACAGAAAGAGTGCGCTAACGGATGAGACACGTTTTAAGCGATTCCGTGAAATGGATTTCTGCATAATCTGTATTTTTAATTCAGGAATAACCGCCAGCCTCTTTTGTTTGACTTATTCCGAGAATCAAAAACGGACACGGAGATGACGCAGCGCCTTGAGCAGAGCAAGAACGGAAATAACTGTCTTTTTTACTCTTGTTTTTTGTTGATTTCATGGAGTATTTGCCAGCCTGTATACCGACGGTTAAATAATGCTTTGTTCTGGTTCCTGTCTGGGTTTCCATCTTGTCTGGTTATAATTCCTTCTGTAATGACGACATTGCATCAGGCACACTGGATTAAAGCCTCCGTCCAAGTGAACCAGGAGCTAGGTTTGTTTGTCTTCCTATTACTGTCCTCCTCTCCTTTCTCCAAAGCTCCCTCCTCTTCCTCTCTCTCTCACCGGCTTTGGCTCCCTCTCTCCCTCTCTCTCTCTCTCCCCCTCCATCCCTTCCCCTTATTGTGATTTAGCCCAGCGAGGTAGTATTAATTAGTGGCCTGTTTATTATTGTTGGCTCTCGTACTGGGCTGGCAACTGTTTGTTTTCAGTTTTGCAAGAACGGTTTATCTCGATATAGTCACGTCGCTGTGTATTCCACTGCTGCACTACTTCAGTATTACCTGTATTTTTCTATAAAACATTAATAGTTAATACTTTGGTAGTATAGCACGTGTTCTGTTGTAGTTCAATAGCAGATTTGTCACTTTAAGTTTTTCGTTTCTGTTCATTGATAACCTGTTCTTACAGTTATAATTTAGATTTTTTTAAAGTGACTTATTTGTAATTATTTATTGACAAGAACTATAAAATTCTACCTGAACCTGACAGTCTTTAGATTTAGAAAACAATGTTTATAGATATGCATTTTAATTAGTTCCTTGTTGAATGTTATAATCTACATAGAGTTACCGATCAACAGTTTTTTTCTTTTAATAAAGACTGCATTCTAGCCATCACAATAAGTGTATTGTTTGTGATTTCATTGTGCAAACATTTAATATTTCAAATAAGTTATGACTTTAGTTTCAAGAAAATTCAGCTTTAACTTCAGCAGTCCTCCTGACATAGAATTAGCAGATGAAGGTAGATATGAGGCCTGCCATTGACGGGACAGGATTTTGGCCGGCTTTATTTCTGAGTATCTGCTCTTGAGGATGGGGAACCATGGTGCATCTAAGTCTCAGCTACAGACTGAGCAGGTTGGCTGCGCAGAGAGGATAGGCTCTGTGTACTGGATTGATTTTTCTCCTCCTCTCGCTGCCCTGCCTCCTTTTGTGGTTCAATAGCTGGACAACCAGGAGCAAGGATCTCTCAGTCGCTGCCTGAACTGCAGGAGAGCCGTCTGGATCTCCGGAGGAACAGAGTCACTTGCAGCAACACCAAAAGCAGCTTCAGAGCCAGACTCGGCAGGCCCAGGAGCTCCACAGTCAGGTATAGTGCTCCCTGCCAGGCCTGGGGTTTCCCAGCAGGCCCCAGACTCATGCTTCATGTGCCCATCCCTTCCACCCATTTTGAGTAGAATAGCAATTTGAACACCAAATTTGAAACATTTCCATCCATGCGTTTTTTCATATTAATTAAATGTAGACGTGCTGGCGCCATCTGATCTAGGATAATGCAGCATGTAGAGTCACAGTTAAAATGTATGTATATTAAGAACTAATGGTCAGGTGATGAAAAATGCAAACTTTATGGCATTAACTTCCATTTGTGATGCATGTACACAAATGTTGCACAAAAAGGAAAACCTCATAGACAGATGGGCAGGGATGTATGTCCACTGAGTCACCAGATAAACCTGTTCTGTATGACAAACAGGCACTTGGTCACATTGACAGGCAAGACAAACCCAGGATTCTGACGATTGATGACTGTTGTTTCCGACATATATTCAAAGAAAAAATGCTGCTTGCCACCTTCCCTCGAGAAAATAACACTGACCAATCTGAATCACTGACTGTGATGATTGATGGTGTCTGTGTCACCTGTTGCCAAGCCTCTGGGCAGACTCTGTGTTGTTCAGTCAGAGCCCGAGGTGTCTCTCAGTATTGTTGCCTGGAACATTGTCGGTGATGCCTTAGCTACTCTGTGAATCTTTGCTTATTTTCTCTGTCTGCCTACTGTTCCTCCAGATGTCATTGGCTGTGACGATCACCCATCATTTATTTATAATCAGAACTCCACAGGGTTACCTTTAACTCATCATCTCCATCCCCATCCAGCTCATGTGATTTACAATTCACTGTTATGGTATGATCTGTAGCTGCACCAATAGGCTGGAAGGTTTCTTTTTTTTTTTTTCTACAGGAGTAACCTGCAATTATCAAAATTACAATAGCTCATGAAAATTTCGGTTCTGATACTTTCAAAAAATTGTGTTCCAAAAGCCTGTTTTAATTTATATAAAACATGTATCCTTAGCTTCATTAGGCTACAGGGGTCACTAATAGGCGGACCACGGTCCGGGTCCGGACCCTGATAATGTTGTATCTGGATCCTGGGCCTACAACTGATAGATAATTGAGAATTATTTCATTTTGACGGAGTGCCTCTACTCGATCAGCGGTCCAGGAAACACACCAACCAATTACATGCGTTGTACATCATCTCACGTGATGCTACTCAGCCAATCAAATATGTGTATTCTGATTAGCATCGCAACTCCAGTGAGATTTACACACCCAGCAGGAGAAGTACGTGGGTCAGATGAGTTATTTCACAGGACGTTCTCCAAAAAGAGGAATGTGGACAGCTTAACCTGAGCCTTTAACCAATAATGGACAGACTCTCATATCTTCATTCTTCACACGGGCAGTTCGAAACCAGTACGTCTCATATGTTCAGAGACCGTGGCGATTATAAAAAGAGACAATGTGAAGCGCCACTACGAGACAAAGGACAAGTATTTTGAGCAAATGCACCGTCTCACATCCAAGAGCCCAATACGATCAGAATCCGAGCACATTAATTCACTGCCCAACAATGCTGTAAACAGAGAGGAATAGAGCTGAAACAAGTGGTTTCAATAGCCACAGATAAAGGCCCTACAGACAAATCTCTCTTTTTAGAAAATGAGAATAATATAATGGTTTTCTTGGTTGACATCACTTAACCCTGAATGAATTGAATTTAAAGCTGCAGGACAATTCAGTGAAATTCATTTTTCTAAACTAAAGTACTATATTTTAAGATAAACATTTTTCAAAAGCTTTCTGTTATGTATTGTTTTTTATCCAGCCCTTATTTGACTTGAAATGAGAGAAAAACATGTATTTGTTATTACAGTATGTTTTATTCATAATTCATCCAGTTCAATTTGAAAACTGACAATAAATATTGTTTAGATATTATTCAATCAACCTTTCTTTATTTGATTTGATAATAAGTTGCTGACTACATACAGACGTTAATACAACTAATAGGCTACTTCAATGCATATGGGACTAAATCATTGCACAAGTTAGACATTATTGTGATCTTCCGGACCTTTGCATGAGGAAATTCTCTCTAACTGGACCTCGTTGAGTTTTAATTGAATAAACCTGGGCTATCACATGCTATTACAGGCCAAAAACATTTGGTGGACACTAGACGGCAAAAGATACATGACAAGTATATCACGACTGTCTTTTTTCATCATCAACTGTTCAGACTAGAACTACAATTGGCATGTGATCGACTGGAGCATCTCAGCTATCGAATGTTAACTGCCAAGTTGGAATGCAATTTAACGGTTACAGTATTATAGTTTGTAGTATGAATAAGCATTGATTGTACAATTGTTTTCAAATCAGATTGTATTAAATTAAGTACTTGAAAGACTAAATTATTTTAGTAACATACAGAGGACAATTAACATGTCAAAAGACTTGGACGAAAGTTTTGTAAATGTATGATTTGGATTGTAATGTGCCATCCATCAGCTGCAGTTAAAGGAGAAAGGGGACCGTCATCCAACATAATGCATCCGCTCTTTCATGCTAAGGTCCATAAAAGTCAGATTTCTTTCTTTGTTAATCCACAGTTGTCACTGCATACTAATCTGTAATGTATGTTCCTATGAACATCTATATAACAGCTGTAGCTGTTTTATAGTTCTGCTCCCATTTGTTCTTCAGCGTCAAGCGGTCAACAATTGAAGAAGTTAAGATCGGCAACTTCCTTCTGTCGGACCTCCCACATGCAATTGCCGATTGCTGAGAGATGCCTATTTCCACATCCCCAAGCACAACGTTCCCGCATTTCTTCTTCCAAGGAATACAATACCAGCACAACTGGCTGCAGCTATTCCCTGGCTTAGTCTATGGAAACAGTGGTCATTACGCAGGAGTAGGATCAGGGTTTTGTTCCACTTAGATGACCTAACTTGGGAAGGGTAGGTGGGAATAAAAGAATCTCCCATTCCTCCATTTAAACAGTTTGGAGCTGTCCACGGTGCTGAAAGTGCTGGACACTTTGTTCCTCTGTTTAAAAAAAACAAAAAAACATAACAGCTGCAGCATACATCAGCCACCAGGGCGGCGAGCGCTCGGCCTGGCTGCTAAAAAATAGCCAGGGGCCTTTTGCTGTGGTCTCACAAACACCTCCTCTCCATCAGAGCATTGTACACCTGGGGTACAGTACTGCGCTGCAGACTAAATGGCTGGCGGGGGGTCCATGGGTCACAGGGGGGGGGCACCTGAATGAGGAGTGGATGCATTCTCTCACTTGCAGTGGCACAGAGCTCTCCTTTGCGCATTTCACACAGCTTTGCCGATCCCTCGTCTCTCAGTGCGCATTCAGGAAGTTAATCTAACCGTCATTGTGGTGGCACCAGCGGCTAGAGTCTCTTCTACTCCAGCATATTACGCATGTAGATGGTCCACTTTGTAGCGCTGGTGTGTAGAGAGAGGCTCAGATCCCATGTCATGTCCTTTGCCTCGTGTGTTAACCTACCTATAAACGTTGGTAGATAACAATTTGGCCTCATCAGCAGTTAAAATGTATAGCCCAAATATCTCTGAAGATGCTATCCCCCAAGACTCATTCTAGCCCTGACATATCGTTTCAACACAGATCGACAACAGCAGCATGCTCTAAAGCCCAAGTTGTCTCATGGCGCACTCAAAGAGTTTTTTATCCTAAAACATGCAGGGATCTCCTGGGCTTCTCCGTAACTAGGTGCTAGCTGCGTGCGCTGGGAGCTTTTCAGACATGACTGTCACACGTATTTAATTGATAAAAGCACTATTAACGTGTCTGAGGATTTTACAAAGATGGCCATTTAGTTTTTAAATGCTTTAGAAGCAGGAGTTCTTAAAAATCTAAATTTCAATTTTGCCAGCCAAATCAAATTGTTTTCAGGATATTCAACCTTTGTTTCAGTTTCATGAATTTGATACTTGACTTCTGTTTTTACAGGGCTTGTTTAAAGGCAATTAAGTAGATATGAGTTTACAGTTAATTACAATTCCTTGTCGGCATTTTGGAGGTTGTTTTATGGCATCTTGGCGGTAACACTTTTTGTCTTATTGCTATTACATTAGCGAGCCAATGCAGGTTTACTCTGGAGTTTCACAGCACAAAGGTTCAGCACAGAGGTTGCTGGTTGCTGAGTGGCCTTCATCTATGAAGGCCACTCAACAGCACAGAGGTTCAGCAACCAGCCGGTACATAAGGACCTTGTAGACTGTGCCGGTCAGATATTCACTTGAAAACGTAATGAAGTCACGACTGACCATGGGCTCTGTGCCTGAATACTGTTGGAGAACCATTGCGGACTTCTAAATGAGATTGTAACCCCTCATGCACACCATACGTATATGTATTTTGTGAAAAGCTTTTGTGGGTTCGGCTGCCTCAGCCATTGCTACCACTTAAGGTTCAGAAAATCAAGCAATCAGCCAGACGATCTCTATTGACAAACTTGGCCACACTAAAGCACTCAGGGCTTTATTCAACTACTTTTTTGAACATTTCATCTTTGTAGTTTTGTCAGTTTCTTTAGCTGTTGACCTGCTAGATTTGTCTCAGTCAATTGTACATGATGTCATCATAAAGGAAAGGACCAGGGCAGCTCCATATTAATGTCCCTGGTTTTGAAATGAGATATTTAATAATCATAAATGAGTGCAATGTTTTCACCACACACTTGGCTTTATATGCTCACGTGTCTCATGAGTTTTCTAGTTTTTAATTCTGATGGAGAGTTAGTTAAACATAGATCTGGGTGAGGGCCTTATACATGAATGTATAATGCTAAGAATATGGCTGAACATATTTCTGTGGATTTCCTGAGCTGGAGATGGACGTTCACTCATCACTGGTATCACTCTCAGGAGTATCAGACGAAGACAATACTCTAACGCCTATTTCTTTGTTGGGAGATCCGTGTGTTTTGTACATTTGTATTTAAAGGAATAGTTATTGGGATTTTGAGTAAGGAACTTCCATAAAGTCCATACATTTTTTGTTGTTTTTACTTGTTGGTTTTTCAAAGAGTTAAACAAACACAATTTACAGAGTTAATTAGTGAGCTCTAGAGCCGCTGCTAGGCAATTTTTGCCATTTTGACAGAGCCAGGATAGCTGTATTGCCCATTTACAGTCTTTAAGCATAGATAAGCTAACCATCTTTAGCTTAATATGTAGTGGACAGAGTGGTTTCAATCGTCTCGTATAACTGTCAGCAAGAAGGCGAACAAGCATATTTCCCAGAATGTCAAACTATTCCTTTAAGCATGTAGGCTTGTTTGTGTCTATCCTTCAGGTGTAGCAGTATTGACAGAAACCGCTCTTTGCAGATGGCAGCATGGGGCAGATTGGCTGCAGAGAGCACCCAGGTGGGGCACAGCTGTAAACACCTGGAGGCTCATCTGGGGGTGTAGACCTACCTCGGTTATACAGTGCCAGGAAGGAGCTCGGGGAGACGACCACTGCGTGTCCACATTCCATGTAGGCCCACCGACAGAGAGACACAGGTAATGATTGTTGCTTCTAAGACCATAATGAAAAAGTAATGCAAGGATTTATGACTGACAAAATACTGCTGCATATTGTGCTGTATTACAATAAGAACTATAACTTATCATAAAAACCTAAATATAACAGCGAGATTTATTTTAGCTGTCATGTCAGTTACTCAAAGTGAAATAGTGTATGTAGGTAACCTACATAAATGCCTGGAAATATAGAATTATTAGAATATCATTACTATTTACCTGCCAATGTGTTGACTGCTAAAGTAATGATATGGTTTCTGTGTTTCTTAATTCAATTTATCAATGGATTCATTGATAAATTGCATAGGGAAAGAAATGTATTTCTGCAGCATTGTAAACAAGCACCAGCACCAATTTATCTTCACAGAGTATTCAGAGTTATTACTGTCTGTCTGTCTACATAGTACATATATATTGTCTTGCATTAGTGCCTTAGATCTCTCAGACATCCATTACAGCGACACTACATTGTTCTTATTCGCCTGTTGATTACGAAATTGTTTATGTGTGTGTTGGCACAGGCAGACATGCGTTTAGGTTTTTAGGCATTTTTCAAATTGTTATTCATGCATATGTGCATGTATGCCTGTATGGACGTGTGGGCATATGTGGATTTCTGGTATTTGTCTCCTCTGTCTCTGTGTCACCTTTGTTGACATTGTCTCTCTCCTTCTGCAACACCGTGCTCTCTGCTTTAATGACGCATATATCCTATCTCCAGTCACTGCCTAATCCCAGCAGCGCTGGCTCAGGAACAGATTACTGTTTCCAGACACCAGAGGAGAGCAGAGCAGGGTGGGGGTTGGAGGGTAGACAGGTAGAAAGAGATGCCTCAGAGATACAATATACAGACAGATCGAGCGGGCCAGCACATGCATGTGAATGTTCACACGTATGCAGGTATGTCCACATATTTACAGCAGAAACATCCACCAACATGTTGTTCCCTGTCTGTTTGTGTCTTGTCCTTTTATACCACATTTTCATTTACCCATTTAAATATAACATATGTAGTGACTTTCTAATTTCAGAATATATTTTTCATATAAACAGTCATTCCAGTAAAATGTGCAGTGAAAAGCGTTGTCCGAAAATGCCAAGTGTAAGAGTATAGAATATGAACATCGGACACAGGAAAGCTTACTCATTGCTCTGCTTTCATGCTGCTACATGCAGAGTTGTCCAAGATGGCTGCCTCAATCAGCAGGTGCTGTGCTCCTGACTGCTCAGACCTCAGCCGACACAATCAAAATAGTGATTTTACAAGGTAGGGCTCCATACTAAATCAATAAAGTCTCAGGTTATTATTGCATTTTGTTCACATTATTATTCCCTTTGTAGAATCACAATGTTTTTTTTTTGTTTACATTTGTTCAGCCAGTAGCACACACCCTCTGGGTTGCTGGGCTTTTTTACAAACTGGTAAATATGTTCCGTTTTGTCAGCTGCTTCTCAGCACTCAGTCATGCGCTTACTTATACATCCAGTTTTGAGTCTTATTCAGGTTACAGTATAGATAAAAGCATGGAGCAGAAGGTTTAGGTAAGCATGCCCCCTTCTAAACACGCTTATCTGGTGGTTCATTTGAGCTTCTAGCAGACCCGCAGCTCCAGGTGTAAATAATTGGGAGGGGTATGTGCCGAAGTGGTGTTATCTGTCCAGCGGCTGCTGTCATCATGCCAGCCACCTCCCAAGAACATGACTTTTAGCACCAAATGATTGCGAATAAAACAATTGATTGAGAGGAGAAGAGAGTGAGCACCATAAACAGGCTGGATTCTGCCCTTTAATTCCACCGTCGTCAGAGAATTGGTTCTGCTGTGCTGCAGAGTAGGTCCCACACACAAGCAGTTTAGTTGTCTGCCCAAGGACCGAAATTGAATTTAGCCTGTGTGTTGTAAGTGTGGGTGTGTGAGTGTGTGTGTGTGAATGTTTGTGTTTGTACGCGCATGCGCCCCTCAGTCTCACTGCCTTTGTCTGTGCCTGTGTGTCTGTCTGCATGAGTCGTTTGGAGTGCCTCTGTATGCAGGAACTGGCTTTGCATGAACTGCATATGTAAGAGTTTGTGCTGCAGTGGTTGTGTGTGCATGCTGTTTTTTGTGCTTTCTTATTCTCTTGTGACTTAATCGTTTTACACTGCCAGGCTGCTCCAATACCATCTTACACTGCCTGCTTGTACTGAGGCAGTTATGTGCTGTGTGTGCACTGCTGTGTCGTTTCTGGATTTGAATGCTTCTTAAAGTGTTATTATAGTGTTCCAATTGATGATCGTCGTGTTAACCTGTAAACCTAAAAATGCCCCCAGTTACTGTTGGTATCAGCAGCCTGTTGTAGAAAACTTTGTTGGCAGTCATTTCCTGTTGACTGTGTGCAGATTGCATTTGTAGAACGTAGATGAATTGTTTAACAATGGTTTTCAGTGTGGCTAGTTTGTAACAGTTCCGCGTGTGTGTTTATGGTGCTGGTTCTTGATGAAAGCCTCGACCAGACGCATATATCAGAGCTCCAGCACTAATAAAAGGCCAGCAAGCTGTGCTCCTCTCCTTCTGGGAACAGCACCGCTTTTTACTGCTTCTCTGACAGCAAGATAAAGTGCCCTTCCAATTAGAAAAATATTTGGCCACATACCTACCAACAGCAATCTTGGGTTTATATTTTTTATGCCATTTGATCAGGAATCCTTGCTATTTTTACAGTGTTCTTTCTTATCACCGCGTCTTGGGTATGCACATGTTAATGTGCACCCGACCACTGCACCACAGTGCTGTATAATGAAATAACCGTGGTTTTATTTTGGTGTATCTCTTCTCATTTTGGTCTTTCATTCAGAAAGGTAGGGCTGTGTGCAGTTCTGCTTTAGTTTGGGAGTGAGACAGTATGTGTTTTAGCATTTTGCACGAGAGGATTCATGCTGTTGGGTGTGTTTGTGTTGATGTCATTCTTGTTGCCCCTGTCATCTGTCTGTGCCTCATACAGAGATGCATATATACTTAACCGCTGATGCTAGTCCCCGTTTCTGTTAAAGAATACTGTAGATGTTTTTTTTTTCTTCTTTTTTTTTCCCAGAGTGCATTAAAATTAAATTCTCTCTTGTTGTTGTGAAAAGAGGCACACGTAAAAAATAATTGGCTGTAGGAGAGAACAAAGGGCTGGCTCCTCTCTCCTCCCTGCACACCCCAGCCAGGCATTAATATCAAGCCTGCTGCATTGTTCTGCTGTCTGCAGCCATCCCCCTAGCCAGACACTCAGCTCTGGAGAAGTCACTTTTAATGTCTGATAATCAAGGTGAATTTTCAAAAAGCTGCCATTTTCAAATGATGGTGTATATATTATGTGTAGATGGGTGTTCAGGAGCAGAGGAGCTCCACTTGGTGAGGGAGAGAGCCTCAGCCATGCGAAGTGAAAGAGAGACACCCAACGGCCACTGAGGGGACTGCAGGCTGATTGGAGCTCTAATCAGAATCCTGTGAAGGATGGAAGCCAGCTGTCATTGCTGAAATTTCAGTGATGATTTCCTTTCTATTTCATAAATAGTTTTTTTGTGGGGGGGGTTTGATTATAACTAGCATTTCATAGTCTACTATAATGTGCATGGTCCAGTATTGCATCATCTGTGTGCGTCTCCTGTGGCTGTGGAGTGTCAGGGGAATGTATTTCTCGCGTACAGATGCTGCCTGCTGTTGCCCCTTGCTGAAGGGAGCTCTTGTGCAGCGTTATTGGGGAATCAGGCAGCCAGCAGCAGAGCAGTGGAGCTCCATTTCTCTGCTACAGGGCACAGACTCATCGTCCTCTTGCTCCTCCCACCTCCCCTCATCCCCCAGCACTAGGTATGATTATTTCTCCTCTGCTCCACCGCGCCATTATATTCCAGGTCCGCAGTTACCCCTCCCCGCTGTCATTTTTCATGGCATGTTTTTTGCCCGTGTGCAGCGCTGCACATTTGCACTGTGCCTGTGCAATATGTTAAGGAGGTGAATATATGCAGTGTGCAGAATGTAATAAGTATATATTTATTTTCTTTGCTGGTGATTTACTGTTTTTTCCCAGTGCTTGAGAAAAAAGGCCGGTTCTAGCCATGTATCTTAACAAACATGACTGCTGCGTATGCACTCGCCTCCAAGGCTTTTTACTCACCCGGGAAACAAAATTATACATCTGAGGAAGACTGGTTGTTTTTCGTGCTATGACTGTGAAAAACCTGCTTGGTATTTTGGGATATAAGCCCGGCTAATACCAGTTGGGTAAAGTTTTGGTTGTGTATGTGGCAATTGCTGCATTACAAACAAACAAAAAAATTAGATTGAGTTTTACAGGTATAGCAATGTTGACAGCTGATCAGGTGATCGGCCAGCGCAACACATTTGGGCTATTCTTTGTGCTTAACTTACCCCAAACCACCACACACAAAGCCAGACATGCAGCCATCAACAACACAAGTTGTTCACCGCCTTCTGTCTGCCTCTCCATACTGACCACAGGCATGATGGGAGTCCAAACGCGCAAATACACAACACACACACGCACACACACGGCTGAAATTGACATTGTAGTCCTCATAGTAGTAACCCCTTTTAAAACTTTGAGATACACTACCTGATTTTGCTATTGTGCCCACTGCCGCCATGAATCCCAGAATTTCCTCCCAGCTCACTGTGGATGAGTTGAAAAACATCCACACCGAGCAGGAAACAGAAACAGGAAATTTGGGGTGACAACTATAACAAAATCAGGGAGTCTACTGCAGAGATGATGTAAAATAGGATCCAGTGTGTACGAGTGTCAGTGAATATTTGAGTTTTCAGCTGTCTTGCTGTGAAAGACTAATTTAATGCACTGCTTCAGTACATTGCGAAATGAAAAGACACTTGCCAATTTACACCCCACTTTGTAGATGTGCATTCTTTTCGATGTTCGTCTGTATTATGTTTGTGTATTACTATACAGTATACTGGATGACAGTGTACAAATATCTTTTATTATGGACTACTTAATCATTTTGACATTCTAATTTAAAATATTTACTGTGGTGGTTTTCTTTGTATGCTGTAGTATAGTGCAGCTTCTATATATAGAGACTGGCTGTGGGTTGCAGCGCAGATCATATCATATTATATCTTCTATGAAGAACAACTTTGAGTCTGCTGGCAGTCCCATATTGTATTGTCATATCTGTCAGTGTAACGACTGCCAGCAAGGAGGCTCAAATTCCTTCTTTTTTGTGTTGATTCATGGAAATGTACAAAATTGAATACATCTCGGGGCTTACAGTGCTTGTTCATGCTCCCGTACTATGCACCTGATACCTGGTACAGCGCCTTGATGTAACATTGTTTATAGATAACTCGCTTTTGCCTTCAGTGTGATTGCATAATAACCAAGCATTCAAATGTGTGAGTGCTTTATTTGTTCCCCGGCAGTAGTCATGATAGCATTATTTCTCTCTGGCTGGTTGCAGGGCATACTTTCAAAGTGCGGATCTCAGCTGTGGTGCAGAATAAAAAGAGGGAAAGGAGGAGGAGAGGGCCACAGGCATTCTGATGAAAGGATGTGCGGGGAATCTGGAGTGTGGAGAGAGAGAAGGAGCGTTTTGCCAGTCCAGTGTGGCAGAGCAGGTCTGGCTCGGTGCCAGCCTGGGCACTGTGCCCACGAGGAGGCAGTGTGTGGCCAGCGCTGGCTGTAGCACACAGAGAGAGAGAGAGAGAGAGACTGAGAGGTATAAATGTGTCTGTGGGGGGTGTCTGAGGTCTAGTCTGCGTTTGCATGTGAAGTGGCCAGGTTGTGATACAGCAGGAAAGTGGAGTGCGGCAGGAGAGAATAAGGGGAGATTTCCTGGGCAGTGTTATGTCACCAGCTCTATTACTGCTCTCAGGCCTAGTGTACAGAAACAACGGCGGTTTAACCTGCAGTTGAACCGGTATCCTGCTCTCACCGCCGAGGAGTCGATGGACCAATTGGCACAGTTCATTTAATCAGGCATTTGTTGTTTCTTTTAATCATGCACTTGATTGTTGCTGTTAATTGCTTTGTCTATTGTTTCTTTATGCACTGCTTGAGTAAATACTTTCTCCATGGGACACAAATGTTATCTCTGCTTTGTATGCATTTACATATTATTTGCCTTTCTACATACTATCTCTCTCTCTCTGTTCTCCTCTTTGTATCCTTAAAATATTCTGCACACCCCTCAGCAGTTCCGCATGGCAGACAGCCCTAATATAATCTGTGCGTCTGAATTCTAATTTATACCGTCAGGATAAAATAAATAGTCTGCAGTTAATTATGGGGAGCCAGCTCCTGGCTTTACCTCGGTGATTTATGAAGCGCACGTCGGCATTCTGCAACGCATTTTTCTTAATTTATTTTTAATCTGTCTTTCAATTAATTTAGCTGCAAACGTCTTAATGATGGCAGAGGGCTCCGTTAATGAGCCCGGCGAGGGGAAATGAACATGCTCTCACCCCTGTGGGGGGGGGGGGAAGTAAGAGAGGCTTTGAGGATGGGGTCATGCAAAAGGTCGTATGCTATGTATTCACATTAAGAATGTTTTAGCGTTTCACACGTGTCAAAGGAAATGGTTCTTCTGAGGTAAATTACCACTTTCAGTTCTTTTGGAACCGTGTGTTTCATGATGTGTAGCAGAGGTTGTCTCTGCCTTATTTAACTTTCTCCAGCAAAAACAATACAAGACGATGTCAGTTGTTCTCAGTGATTGGCATCTTCACACCCACCGTCACTTCTATTTAAGCTGGTTCATTCAACTGTTGTAGAGGAAGTGTCACTCTATTCTTGAACTACGCCCGTTCTTCCAGTGATTTTGACACCACACGATTGTCCAATTCGCACATCTTGTAGACTACTCACAAATTTCGGCCTGTGAATAAAAGTTGTATTCACAGTGGAATTGAATGAGCCATGTTTTTTGTTCTTTTTGGGAACTAATAATTTCACAGTTAAGTAAAAATGTAGTACAGCTTTCATCGTCTGGCTGTTTGCTGACTGACCAACCTGAGTAAGTGGATGACAGGTGTTGATGCCTGCTTTTCTTTTTGTCTTTAAGCTTGTGTGGATTCCCATTCCGGCTGCTCATGCAGTCTTTGTCCCTGTGTGTCGTGTGTCTTGACTCGAGGCTCTCTAGAGGAGGGAAAGAAAGCTGCAGTCTGCGCCTCACGGACAAGAAATTGCCCCACATGATGAGAAGCATTTTATCCATCGTTTCACCCCCTCTCAAATTAGACCAATGTCTCTTCTGTACTTGTTATGCACCATCGTTTTCTGCCAATTAGCATGGAGCGTCTCAGCGCTGGAAGGGCCTGGTGTGGGGTAGGCAGGAAGGCGAAGTAACCGTGGTGGTCAGCTACCAGACAGCTTACATCAGCCTACCCCATTAGGGACATCCGCACACAGCTCTCTGCATCAGGATGCTCTCATTTACCGCCTCCACATCCAGCCATTTATCTCTCTTTCCCCCGCTCTCGCTCTCACGCTCACTCCCACTCCCTCTCTTTTTAATTTTCCTCTCAAAAACAGATCCCACATTAAGCAGCCAAGCATGGCTGGCTGCAGTGCCTCTCCTGAAAGAGCAAAGGAATGATTTAATTTCTTCTCCTCTCTGTCTCTGTGGCCTCCTCTGCCTGCTCATACACAGATCATTACACACAGAGGCCTCATTTTCATCTCCCTGTGAGGGCACACGCAGGGCTTAAACTAGTCAGCCAGGCCATGGCCATTCCTGACGATCAATACCTGTGGTCAGGACGGAGCACGCAGTGCTTCCTAAATAGGCCCTGCAGGTCCAACCATAAAACACCTTAGAGGCCATACATGCCACCCCATAAATCACACTTTTTGGGGGGCTTTCAATCCTCTGGTGGAGTGAGGGGAGCCGGGGTAATGATGATTAAGAGGTCATGACACTATTCGGAAAATACCGCTAAACTAAAGATTCATAGCAAGAGTTCACTCTAAATGAGTCCGGTTGGCATAGGAATGGGATAGGAACAGGTTTGAGCTGTTTCCCTTA